>NC_133621.1:303867645-304142645 GCF_048593235.1 Sminthopsis crassicaudata | reverse complement strand
CTCTTCCTG
Organism: Sminthopsis crassicaudata; assembly: GCF_048593235.1. Lineage (NCBI taxonomy): Eukaryota > Metazoa > Chordata > Mammalia > Dasyuromorphia > Dasyuridae > Sminthopsis > Sminthopsis crassicaudata. Next base: position 304,142,636 of record NC_133621.1, on the reverse strand, counting down.
TGGCCTCTCCAGCACATCCAGAGAGTCTAGAACTAAGTTATTAAAAGGAATCCATGTCATCTTTATGAACAATGGGAGAACTTCATACACGCCACGCTGAGACTGAACAATGGCAATCCATCACCGATAATCTAATCAACTACTTTGCAACTACAAGGAACTTCAAAGAGCGCATGTATCCATATAATCAAAACAAGGTATTTGGGAGGAAGAGAAGGAGAAGGAGTTATGGAAGCCTAAGTAACCAGGCAACGAGCAGATGGGTGATCTCCTCAATGTGGGCATTCCCTTCCATGAAGCTAATAGAAGCCCACCCTGAAGGACTCTTGTCCATAATCTCCCATAAGTAAACAGTAATAAAAATTGAATATGATGAGCACATGGATGTATCATGAACAGAAAGTTGGTGGGCCAATCTGCCTTGATGGAGGGCATTTCCTTACCGGGACATCCTATTGTAATAAAGTTACAAGTTTGGCCTTAGCTATCCCATGCTGACAGCAAGAGAAAGGCAGGAACAGTTCTGGAAGAGATGATCATTTCTTTCTTTTTTTATTAATTTAAATTTTAATAGCATCTTATTTTTCCAAATATACACAAAGATAGTTTCCAACATTCACCTTTGCAAAACCTTGTGTTTTGCATTTTTCTCCCTCTCTCCCCCTGCCCTATCCCCAAGATAGCAAGCAATTCCATATAGGTTAAACATGTGCAATCCTTCTAAACATACTTCCATATTTGTCATGCTGAGCAAGAAAAAATCAGATCAAAAGGGGAAAAAACACAAGAAAGAAAAAAAAGTGAACAATAACCACCAAAAAAAACGTGCAAATACTATGCTTTGACCCGGGGATCACTTTCAAATGGGAGGACCAGAGAAAACTGCAGAAAAGGTGACATTTGTGCAGAGTCCTGAAGGATGGGCAGAAACAGTGGGAGGACAGGAATGAAGGAGGAGGGAAGGAGGAAAGTCAGGTACGAGGAATGTCATAAGCAAAGATGCGGAGGTGGGAAAGTAAAAGGTTTTCATCCACTAAGCAACAGTCTGGTTTGGCTAGAAGATGGATTTTAGAAAAGTATTTTATGAGAGGGGTCATGAAGAGTCATACAACTTTATGAGAGAAACCCAGAAAGAAAGCTTGCAGCATGATTCTGGAAAGTCTCCAGATCTTGGATACTTGGACTCCAAAATAAAGACGAGGGGCACCATGTGCTAGATATTTTCTAGCTGTGTGATCCTGGGCAAGTCATCTAACTGTTCTGTGCCTCAGTTTCCCCATCTGTAAAACGAGCATGACAAAAGTCTCTACCTAAGAAGGTGAGGACAAAATGAGATGTTTGTTAAAGCGTTTAGCTCAGTGTCTGGCACACAGTAGGCTCTTAACAAATGCTTATTCCTATCCCCCGCAAGATCCTGGGTGATGATGCTATGAGGCTAATAAGGTATGTCCTATTGTCACCTCATCTCTCCAGATAAGGGAACAGATGGTCACCGACTTATCTGAGCTCAGTCAGCAAGAGTCCAAGGCAGGATTCGTATTCAGACCTCACTGCCTTCAACTCTAGCACTCTATCCACTCCACCATACTCAAAAGAATTCCTGCCAAGATAGCACAGTGGACAGGGCACAGGACTCGAGTTCAAATCTGGCATCAAACACTTAACACTTACTGGCTGCGTGACTTTAGACAAGTCACAACCCAAATTGCCCTGAAGAAAAAGTCCCTGATAAGTCTATTTTTCTTGTTTCCAAGTACTCATCAAAAATACATTGCCAGAAGTCTGATTTTTTTCTGTTCTCTTGTCCCAACTTCTGACCATTTTCTTCAGTTTTCTGAGGAAGGAGGGAGAAGTGAGAGCGCACACGAACCCCTTCTGTGGCCATTGTAGAAAGCTGAGCCCAATCTGCTCTCAGGGAAGAATGGGGCTCAACCCTAGCAACGCTACACTGCCCCACAAAACACTGGATGTTTCCATGCTGAACTGTTCTCTGGATTCCATATTTGGCTCAGAAGGACGGACCCTCTGAAACCAGACTTGCAGGAAAAGTTTGCCCTGTTCAGATTTAACAGCCAGCCTTTAATTCATTGTGTTTGGAAACGACACTGCTGTTACTTGGAGATTTTGTTTTCCAGAGTAGAGGAACCCAGGTTCCAAATTGCATAAGTGTTGAATTGGGGAAATGCTCTATTTATGGTGTGTCTGCATCTTAAACTAGAGAAATCTTCCCTTGGCATTTCTCCTCTGCAGCTATTGCTTCAAACACAGCCAAAGCTGAGGCTTTGATGCTTAAAGTGGGCCAGAGAGGTCCGACCCCCTCACTCTGGGCTGGCCTTGTGCAGATCCTTCATTCTTGGAGGCAGAAATATTCTTGATTTTGTGGCCCTAACCCTCTCAGAGGCCTAGGTAACCAAGATAAACAGAAAGTGCTAACCTACATTAATGAAAGGAAAAGCCCCACGAGGGAACCACAGGCCCAGGGCCTGTCTTCATACTCCTGATCAATCCCCACCAGGTAGTAGGCCCATAATACAGACTACCTTTGTTAAAAATCACCACGATAATCAGCTCACTCATATTAAAAAGTCATAAGGCACGTCCTTCCCAATGATCCTCTGGGGTCATCAGTAGACAGATCTAGAACACAAGGCCAGGACAGGAAACCGCAGGGGAATACCAAAGTTTGAGACCATTCTGTGGAAAGTATCAGAATGAGATTGGGCTGGCAATGAAAACTACAGGAATAAAGCAGGGAAGTGAGAGACTCCAAATTAAACTGGAGCCAAAAAGAGTAGAAGAAAGGATAAGATTCTTGTGTGAAATAGATGAAATGATGATAATGGGAGGCAAAGGCAAGCATACTTCTCAATTATCTTTCCATTTTTATTTTCTGCTACCAAGAATTAATCAACAAGCATCTATTAAGTGCCTGCAAAGAATAAAACAACTCACAAATAAGAAAGCAGTACTGGGCAAGTACTTTGTACCGGGAAAGCTGAAACCCAAGCTAAAGGAGAAGTGAGAAGGCTGCTCTCCCTACTGTAAACCAATCCCCAGTCTGGTTGAAGGTCACACCTTGTGCTGGAAAGGACCAAAGGAGAGGGAGAGCAGAAGATGGTCAAGCCAGCGAGCTTCTTATTGGTTCCTAGCAAAATTCTAGAACATATGATTAATAGAGGGTCTTTTGAAAAGGGAGGTGGTGCTCACTAAGAGCTATGATGTAAAAGAGCCATTTAGTTCTAGCCATGGAAGTCTAACCCCATTGCCTTTTCAGATAGTTTACTGCTCTAGTCCATCTAGGACTAGCCTTGAAACTGCTTAAAGAATGTCCATTTTGTAGTCCATTTGCCTAGATTAACAAAGCACTGGCAAAGTCTTTCCTTTACTATACACAAAATGGGCAAGAGAGATAGATTGGTCAACTAGGTGAGCTCAGAAAAGGCAGAATGCTCAAACCCAAACAACTTTTAATGTGAGGATATTAATCTGGAAGGTGGCCGGTGGAGTGTGGTCCTTTGATGCTGGTGGGCATTTTTAATCAATTGATTTGGCTGAAGATCTGGCAGCAGATTTATGGGAGGGAGAGTTAAGCAGACAGATAAGTCAGGATACCAGAATTGTTCTTTTACTAGAATACTGATGGCTCCATGCTCCTCATAAATGTAAAATGCTTCTTCTAAACTCCAGTGTGCATCCCTTCAACTGGAGAGCAGTTTGGAACTATGGTCAAAAAGTTATCAAACTGTGCATATCCTTTGATCCAGCAGTGTTTCCACTGGGCTTATATCCCAAAGAGATCTTAAAAAAAGGGAAAAGGACCCACATGTGCAAAAATATTTGGGGAAACTCTTTTTCTAGGGGTTAGAAACTGGAAATTGAATGGCTGCCCATCATATTGGAGAATGACTGAATAAATTGTTAAACATGAATACTATGGAATATTATTGTTGTGTAAGAAATGACCAGCAGGATGATTTCAGAGAGGCCTGGAGAGACATGAATTGATGCTAAGCAAAATGAGCAGAATCAGGAGATCATTATGCACCAAAACAAGATTATATGATGATCAACTCCCATGGATGTGGCTTTCTTCAACAATATGATCCAAAAAAGTTTCAATTGTTCAGTAATGAAGAGAATCAGCTATACCCAAAGAGAACTAGGGAAAATGAGTGTGGACCAGAGTGTGAACCACAAAATAGTATTTTCACTATTTCTGTTATTGTCTGCTTGCATTTTTGTTTACAAGTCCCTCACCTAACTGATGCAGTGAAGTAATGACTGCCCACAAGGCAGAACCCTGCTTTATATGCTCAGAGGAAAGTACCTAAGGCAAAGTCCAAGAAAGTGTATATTGTTCACACCAATCTGTTGATTACATTGGCCCTGTGCCAGGAAGAAGTAAATTGGTTAAACAGTACCATCTTAGAAAAAGAAATAGAACAAGCTATTAATCAACTCCCTAAGAAAAAATCCTCAGGATCAGATGGATTTACATCTGAATTCTACCAAACATTTAAAGAACAATTAACTCCAATGCCATATAAACTACTGGAAAAAATAGGGATTGAAGGACTCTTACCAAGTTCCTTTTATGACACAGACATGGTACTGATACCTAAACCAGGTAGGTTGAAAACAGAGGAAGAAAATTAGAGACCAATCTCCCTAATGAATATTGATGCTAAAATCTTAAATTAAATATTAGCAAAAAGACTGCACAAAATCATCCGCAGGATAATACATCATGACCAAGTAAGATTTATGCCAGGAATGCAATGCTAGTTTAATATTAGGAAAACTATTAGCATAAGTGATTTTTATTGATAACCACATTAACAAAAAAACCTATGATCATCTCAATAGATACAGAAAAAGCATTTGATAAATTCCAACATCCATTCCTATTAAAAACATTAGAGAGTATAGGAATAAATGGAATTTTCCTTAAAATAATCAATAGCATCTATTTAAAAGCATCAGAAAGAATCATATGTAATAGGGATAAACTGAAACCTTTCCCAGTAAGATCAGAAGGGAAATAAGATTGCCCACTATCACCATTACTATGTGATATTGTATCAATGCTGGCTTTGGCAATAAGACATGAAAAAGAGATTAAAGGAATTAGCACAGGTAATGAGGAATCCAAATTATCACTCTTTGCAGATAACATGATGGTATATCTAGAGAACCGGAGAGAATCTACTAAAAAGCTATTAGAAATAATCCACAACTTTAGCAAAGTTGCAGGATACAAAATAAATTCACATAAATCATAAGCATTTTTATACATCACTAACAAAATCTAACAGCAAGAGACACAAAGAGAAATTCCATTTACAATAACTATCGATAAGTATAAAATATTTGGGAATCTATCTGCCAAGGGAAAATCAGAAACTATATGAGCAAAACTATAAAACACTTTCCACACAAATTAAATCTGATCTAACCAATTTGAAAAATATTAAATGTTCTTTGATAGGGCGAGCAAATATAATAAAGATGACAATACTACCTCAACTAATCTATTTATTTAGCACTATACCAATCAGACTCCCAAAAAACTATTTTACTGATCTAGAAAAAATAACAACAAAATTCATCTGGAAGAACAAAAGGTCAAGAATTTCAAGGGAATTAATGAAAAAAAAAAATCAAATGAAAGTGGCTTTGCTATACCAGATCTAAAACTATATTATAAAGCATCAATTCATGTCAGTCTTTTCAGATTTTTCTTCGAGCATCCTGCTTGTCATTTCTTATAGCACAAACCACAATTGATGGGCATCAGCTCAGTTTCCATGAATTGAATTAAATTCAAAATGTTCACTGTGGGATATCTTTCTTTTCAATCCTTTCCCAGAGTTTATCATTTAGCATTTCAGTAATCATTCAGCACAGGGGGCATCTTTCACAATTGCTCTTCTGCATGGTAATTGAAATGATTCTCTCTCCCTTGGGGCCCACAGTGGCCACATCAAACTGAAGATGATTATCCCCAATGCCTGGCATTCCTCAAGTCTTCCTTATGTAATGCTCTGGCTTCCTCCAAACAGTAAAAATCAAGAGGACATTAAAGATGGAATGCAACACTCCATTTCCTTCTTGGAGGGATAGGGAATCCAAAAGCTATTAAGAGATTTACCATGGCAATGTGTCCCTATGATCATTGGTTGTACTGAAACATATACATTGGTTCCAGTGAGAAGGACTGACAGGCTGAAAGTGTATAAAAGGATCAATGTTCACCCTGATCATAATGAAACCTTAGGAGACAAAAGCTCTAGGAGATGAGCCCCTTAAATGAAATGGGTCTAGGAATGGAGGGCATGGGAAAATCTTCCATCCTTTCCATTTGATTCAATTTGTGTCATCAAATATGTATTCGATAACTATTGTCTTTAGGGACTATGTTTGGTTTTGAGAATTGAATGGAGAAAAATCACTGTATCTTGTAGCTCCATAAGCCATTTAGAGTCTAGTGAAGACTATTTAAAAGAGTCATTATATAAAGATTATATTATTATATTAATAAAATGGTTGAACTGATTATATAAAAGAGTCATAAGAGAAAATGGGATAAGAGAAACAAAGGAGAAATGCAGACAAAAAACTCTCCCAAAAATGTGAGGAAAGAGATGTTAGGTTCTTACTAAGTGCTAAGTCAGTACTTAACAATTCTCTAGTTCACACCTTTGGTTCAGGCCTTTAAGGGGAGTTTACACCTTTGAACTTCTGAGGAGGAGTTTACATAAAGTAGATTACACCTTTAAAAGGAGTTCTGAAAAGGAGTTTACACAACCTTTAAAAGGAGCCAGTTCATTGATTGAAGTAATTTTCTCACAAGCCCCTGAGTTCTAACTTGCCCCTTTATTTTTTTATTTTTTTATCTCATTTGAGCACTTTTATTTTTCAAAAGTTCTTTTTTATTATTTAGAATTTTTCCCATAGTATATATGCATGAGTAATTTTTTTTATATTACCCCTTCTATTCATTTTTCCAAATTATCCCCCCTCTCTCCACTCCCTCCCCCCATGACAGGCAATCCCATACATTTTACATGTGTTACAATATAACCTAGATACAATACATGTGTGTAAATACCATTTTCTTGTTGCACATTAAGTATTAGATTCCAAAGGTATAAGTAACCTGAGTAGATAGACAATAGTGCTAACAATTTACATTCACTTCCCAGTGTTCCTTCTCTGGGTGTAGTTGTTTCTGTCCATCATTGATCAACTGGAAGTGAGTTGGATCTTCTTTATGTTGAAGATTTCCACTTCCATCAGAATACATCTTCATACAGCATTGAAGTGTACAGCGATCTTCTGGTTCTGTTCATTTCACACAGCATCAGTTGATGTAAGTCTCTCCAAGCTTCTCTGTATTCCTCCTGCTGGTCATTTCTTACAGAGCAATCATAATCCATAACCTTCATATACCATAATTTACCAACCATTCTCCAATTGATGGGCATCCATTCATCTTCCAGTTTCAAGCTACAACAAAAAGAGCTGCCACAAACATTTTGGCACATACAGGCCCCTTTCCGCTCTTTAGTATTTCTTTGGGATATAATCCCAATAGCATCAATGCTGGGTCAAAGGGTATGGACAGTTTGATAACTTTTTGGGCATAGTTCCAAATTGCTCTCCAGAATGGCTGGATTCTTTCACAACTCCACCAGCAATGTATTAGTGTCCCAGTTTTCCCACATCCCCTCCAACAATCATTATTATTTGTTCCTGTTATCTTAGCCAATCTGACAGGTGTGTAGTGGTATCTCAGAGTTGTCTTAATTTGCATTTCTCTGATCAGTAGTGATTTGGAACACTCTTTCATATGAGTGGATACAGTTTCAATTTCATCATCTGAGAATTGTCTGTTCATATCCTTTGACCATTTATCAATTGGAGAATTGTTTGGTTTCTTATAAATTAGGGTCAGTTCTCTATATATTTTGAAAATGAGACCTTTGCCAGAACCTTTACTTTTAAAAATATTTTCCCAATTTGTTACTTCCCTTCTAATCTTGTTTGCATTAGTATTGTTTGTACAGAAACTTTTTTAGTTTGATGTAATCAAAATCTTCTATTTTGTGATCAATAATGATCTCTAGTTCTCCTCTGGTCATAAATTCCTTCCTGCTCCACAGATCTGAGAGGTAGACTATTTTCTGTTTCTCTAATCTATTTATTATCTCATTCTTTATGCCTAGGTCATGGACCCATTTTGACCTTATCTTGGTATATGGTGTTAAGTGTGGATCCAAATCTAATTTCTGCCATACTAATTTCCAGTTTTCCCAACAGTTTTTCCAAATAATGAATTTTTATCCCTAATGTTGGTATCTTTGGGTTTGTCAAAGATTAGATTGTTATAGATGTACCCTTTTTTGTCCTTTGTATCTAATCTGTTCCACTGATCTACCGGTCTATTTCTTAGCCAATACCAAATGGTTTTGGTGACTGCTGCTATATAATATAGCTTTAGATCAGGTACACTTAGACCACCTTCCTCTGAGTTTTTTTTCATTTCACTTGCCCCTTTAAAAGGAGCAAGTTCATTGGTTGAAGTATTTTCTCACAAGCCCTGTTGAGTTCTCACTACAATCTCTGCTAGGATAAAAGAGGAGGGCAAGGAGTTAGTCAATGCTAGACCAGAGTTGAGATGGCAGACAACCGGACTTTTACAATTCTGAACCTTTACAATTCAAGAACTTTACAAAGAGAAAGCACTCCCAATTAGGGGCATCCAAGAAAACCTCATGGTAGAGGTGGGTCTTGAAGGATTTCAACAGACAAGGAAAGAGCCAGGCAAAGGGCCTGCTTCTGTGACTATAATGATCACCACCCTACTGGACTCTGGTCCAATTCTAACACTCTTCCCTTGGTTCTCATTTGATTCAATCCAACAACACGTCTCACATTACTATGTTAGACAAAATCAACCAGTGTTTCAGAAGCCACAGTGAATTTAGATAATGGTAGACTGTCTAGACATCCAAATTCAGACTCAGAACAGATAAGTCCCTTTCATTATTTTATTTCTTCTGCTTCATTTTTTTTAACCTGTAAAGTGAAGGATTGGGTTCAATGGCATCTAAAGTGAGAATCAGCTAGCATAATCATCTAGTCTCTGGCCCCAAGGGACTTACATTCTACTGGGGGACAATATCCCACAGATAAATGTGGTACAAAAAATTAAAGAAAGTATTTGCAAATCACTGGGAGGATCAGAGAGACTTCCGGAAGTAAAGTTCAACTTTTAAAGGAAAACTAGGATTCCAAGAGAGATAGAGACAGAGAGACAGAGAGAGAAGGAGGAAGAGGAAGAGGAAGAGGAAGAGGAGAAGGAGGAGAAGGAGGAGGAGGAAGAGGAGGAGAAGGAAGAAGAGGAGGAGGAGGAGGAGGAAGAGGAGGAGGAGGAGGAAGAGTAGGATGAGAAGGAGGAGGAGGAGGAGGAAGAAGAGGAGGAAAAGGAGGAGGAGGAGGAGGAGGAGGAGGAGGAGGAGGAGGAGGAGGAGGAGGAAAAGGAGGAGGAGGAGGAGGAAAAGGAGAAGGAGGAGGAGGAGGAAGAGGAGGAGGAGGAGGAGGAGGAAGAGGAGAAAGAAGAGAAGGAGGAGGAGGAGGAGGAGGAGGAAGAGGAGGAGGAGGAGGAGGAGGAGGAGGAGGAGGAGGAGGAGGAGGAGGAGGAGGAGGAGGAGGAGGAGGAGGAGGAAAAAAAAAGAGGTAGCTTGTCCAGAGGTACAGAGCTAGGTACTGATAGATCAGGACTGGAACCCAGGTTCTCTGGCTTTTTGCATTTCCTTGCATTGGATAGTACATCTGGGGGATGTGTGCAGAAGCATTAGGAGGGCTATGACTCAGAAGACATGGACTTGGTCTTACTCAAGTTCTTTCCTACCTGCCTTACCAATTCAGGACCAGGACACTCAAGCCTGTCATAAATATTTACTGAATTGAGTTGAATTTAATTGAACAGAAATGCTGAAGGAGGTTAAGGATTTGAAGAATAATTCAGCCTCATCTCTGCCAAGTATGCTTCCTACAACCCATTCAACTGTATTACTTTCCTGGTCCCCAAACCTTCAATGGCTCCCTGTTGCATCTAGGATAAAATAGTGAAGAAGGCGTCCTGCAACAAAGTAGAAACAATCAAAGCTTTCATGACTTCTTATTCCACTTCCACATATGTAGGCAGGCTATTCCCATTCCCATCACCTAGAAGGCATTTCCTCCATCTCCTCCTCCTTTACCACTTCTTCTACCTCTACCACCACCACCACCTCCTCCTCCTCCTCCTCCTCCTCCTCCTCCTCCTCCTCCTCCTCCTCCTCCTCCTCCTCCTCCTCCTCCTTCCCCTCCTCCTCCTCCTCCTCCTCCTGGTCCATCACCTCCTCCCCCTCTTCCTCCCCCTCCTCCTTCTCCTCCTACTCTTTCAAAATTGACCCTTGCAAAACCTTCTAGTCCAAATTTTCCCCTGCTTCCTCCACCCCCTCCCCTAGATGACAGGTAGTCCAATACATGTTAAATATGTTTAAATATTATATATATATATATCAAATATATAAACATCTTATATATTTAATATATATTAAATATTTTATACAATAAATATGTATACATATTTATAAAGTTATCTTGCTACACAAGAAAAATCAGATCCAGAAGGAAAAAATGGAGAAAGAAAATAAAATGAAAGCAAACACCAACAGAAAGAATGAAAATGCTATGTTGTGGTCCACATTCAGGTCCCACAGTCCTCTCTCTGGGTGTAGATGGCTCTCTTCGTCACTGAACAATTGGAACTGGTTGGAATCACCTCATTGTTGAAGAGAGGTTCAGGGTTAATTTTCAGTGATTCTAAGCTTAATTTCAGGATCGTTTCTCTCCTTCAGCTCCCTAGCCATATGCAAAAATTCTTTCTGTCGCTGTCTTTCTCCTCCTCCTCTACACTGTGATTATATGACCTCTAATAACCGGTTAAGCTCCTAACTGATAATTCTTGGTACTGTGGAACCAGTAATGGGCATGGCTCCCTGTGAGTGCTGCTCCATGAAGTGAGTCCTATCTTGTTTATCCCAGGGAGACCCTGTGTGTGTATATGAAGGAGTATCTCCAGATCCCACTGATAATGTGTATTTGTGGTGGGTCTATATTGCAATGGTCGATAATAATGTCTATATTGCAAGCGTCAATGTTGAAAAAAATTAAATAAAAAGCTATAATTTCAAAAAAATTGACCTTTACAAAACTTTCTGTTCCAAATATTGCCCTCCTTCCCCAATCCCCCCCCCCAAGTAGTCCATGTTAAGCATATGTTAAAGGATAGGTTAAATCCAATATATGTATACATATGCATACAGTTATCTTGCTTGTGCACACCTTGACCCAGACTAGGAGATCCACTCCCGGGTCTGTATCCCCAAGAAATAAAAAACAAAATGAAAAAGCTTCTATTTGTGCAAAAATTTCTAGAACCGTTCCGTTATGGTGGCAAAGCATTGGAATGGAGGAATCGCCCGTGAGTTGGGCGGCTCCAGGTGTGATCCGTGAGTGGGTTGAAAGGGCACTGGGTTATAAAAGGGGCCAAACAGATTTCAGGAAACCCTCGGAACCGACGCACCGCAGAGCGAGCAGAAGCAGGAGGACTTTGTGCAGTCACAGCGATTGGGTCCAAGGATCAATTCTGAACAAGTTGCCTCCTCTCAGCAGTGCAGAGATCCAGGAAGATTCCAACAGACTCGGGATGAAAGACCCTCTCTAGAGAAAAAGCAAACGAAATCAAACCAAACCAAACAAAGACAAACAAAAACAGAAGGAGAATGAATGAGAATCAGGCAGACTTTAAAAAAAAACACCTTTATTTGTCTTGGGTTGGGGGGGGGGAGGATCGGGGTATTCTTTCACATCATAAAGTTTCAGGCAAATGCATGAATGAAATCTTGCCCCTAAGAAACTAAGAGCTCCGTGTTCAGCTGAGGGCCTTCCAGCGAGTGTAGAAGGGCAGGACGTGGGCGATGGCCACCCCCGCCTTGTGAGCGGCCTCAAACGCCGAGCTCAGGGGAGGCGACCAGGGCCCGCCCGCCGCCAGGTTGAGAGCGGTGAGGACGGTCACCGAGCCTCGGACGTTGTCCGCCTCCTCCCCGACGGCGCGCAGCAGCTCCCCGTAGCCCCCAAGGATGCTGCACAGGTTCCAGGCAGCAGCGTTTTCTTCTCCCATCTTGGGCCACCTGCAGCTGCCCCGCACTTGCCCCTGGCAGCGAAAGCGCCCGTTCCTTTGCTTCAGCTCCTCTTCCAAGAAGCGCAGGGCGCACCGGGCCGGGGCCTCCTTCTTCCTCCGCTCCAACTCGTCGAGCACGATCCCGGGGACTATGAGCACGAAGCTCCCGCTCTGGGCCATCTCCCTCACGAGGGGCAGGTGCTGCCGGAGAGCCCCGGCGTCGGGGATGAGGTAAGGGGAAAGGGCCGCCTGAAGGCGGAGCGGCCGCAGGGACGTGTCCGGGGCCTGCACGAGTCTCGGCAGCCGCCACTGAGCCGGGCCTTCCCGGGCGCGGGGCGGCGCCCCTTTCTCCCGAGCCTCCCCCGAAGGAGGCTGGTCCTTCGGAACCGTCTTGAGGAAGAGGCCCAGCTTCGAATCGAACACCATGAGACTGTCAGGCAGGTGGGCAGCGAAGTGGCCAAAGGTGCGCAGGACGCAGGCGCGGAGAGCCACGTCTTCTCTGGAGAAAGCGGGAAACACGTCGAGGTCAAAGTTTAAGCTGGCGTGGGCGGCCTGGAAGGGCAGGAGGGAGCGCAGGATGGTGTCCTCCGGGAGGGGCATAGAGAGGGGGGGGCTGGGCCGCTCAAAGTGGGGGAGCAGCTCGCGGAGCCGGGGGGCCAGCCCGAGGTGGGGGTTTCCGAGCTCCTGCGCGCTGGGCAGCAGGTTGAGCAGCGGCAGCAGGTCCCTCCAGAGGCCGGGGCACGCGCGCATGCTGAGGGCGGTGAGGGCCGGCTCGGTGAGCAGCCACTGCAGGACGACCCGGACAGCCGGGAGCAGCCCCCCTTCTGCACCGAGAACGTCCAGCCGCTCTCGCAGAGCCTGCGAGTGGGGAAGGGTCCAGCTGCGGGCAATGGCGCTCTCCTCCGAGGCTCTCTCCTCTTCTCCTTCTTCTGAGGGTACTTCGCTGAAGCTGCTGTCCGAGTCGGGGAGCGAACAGAAAGAACCGTCCCCCCAATCTTCGCTGTCGTCTAAGACGCGGTAGGAGTCCCAGGGGGAGTCCCGGCTCCCGTCCTGCTCACAGACTTCCATCGGCTCGCTGTCCTCCCAGGAGTCTTCAGGGCCGGGAGGGGGACTGGAGAAACGCGGCTCCCGTTGGCTCTCCGGGAACTCGCCGACGTGAACCGAGACGGGGTGGGCAGCCGGAAGCTCTGGTCCCGGCTCTCCTTCCGGCCAAGGCTTTTGGGTCTCGGGCGTTTCCTCCGTCCCCGGCGCCGGCCGGCTGGGCAGCGCCGCCCGGATGTTGCCGCCCACCAGGCGCACGATATGAGAGAAGAAAACCAGGCTGAAGGAGATGGCGGTGCGGCTCAGTTCCGAGCCGGCTCTCTTCAGGTTCTCCAGAGTCAAGAGGCACAGGGTGACCATTTGGAAGACCAGTTGATTTGGCAGGAGCGAGGAGCCCTGCCTCTGCTCCGCCCCCGCTCTCCTGGCCCAGCCTTGGCCGGCTTGGACGGACAGGTGGGAGAGACACCGCTGAAAGTCCTCCAGGACCCTCTCGCACAGTCTCTCCAGCTCCGGGTGTCTTCTGCCTTGGGGCGTCAGGAGGCTCTGGAGATACACGAAGCGGACCAGCAGTCTTCTCACGTCTTCCCGCGCCTTCTGCTCCGGGCCGCGTTTCCCCGGCGGAGCCCACGAGAGCTGTCTGTATTCGGCCTGAATCTTCACGTAGATCTGCTCCAGACCCAGGACGGCTCCAGCGTGGGGGACTTTGGAATAGATGCAGCACTGATAAAAACACGTGGCCTCGACGTAAGAGAATTTAGCTCCGGACAGCGCTGCCAGGTGCACGAAGGGCAGGCCCATGTCGGGAATGAGCGCCAGAGCGCGGTAGTAGTAGCGCTTAGCTTGCTCCTCTCCCTCGGAGGCCGGGAACTCCCTCAGATACTGGTACAAGTCTCCAATCCGAAGCAGACATAGATGGCAGAACTTCCTGGCCCAGTCCGTGTCTTCCGCCGAGGGAGAGCCCGCCCTCCTCGCCTGGCTCCCAGGCTGGCTGCAAGGCCAGGAGATGTCGTTTTCCAATTTCAGCTCGAACTGTGCTTGCATAGAAAAGAAAAGGCGGTGATAGACGTGAATTCCATTGTGGAAGTGCTCCCGGTAAGCACCTTCTGAGCCGCGAGAATCCAGAAGTGCTCCCTCGGTCTTGCGGAGGGTCTGGAGGTCGTAGTACACTTTCCTCCACAGCAGCTCTTCCGCGGCCAGCCCGTGATCGCGGGGGCCCAGCAGGATGAGGCGAACGGCAGATTCTTCAAGTTGGCTCCTCAGGGCCGCATTCTGGGGCTGGAAAACTTCTTGGTGGGCCGTCTCCCTCGCCAGGAGGGCGTCCAGCCGCTGCACGGATGCCACCATCTTCAGGAGAAGCTCTTTGGTTTGGTTGGGTTCCATAGTTCCAGATCGCTCTGCTCGCGTCGATGTGGTAACTGGCGCAGTGAGCTCCCAGTCCGCTCCCAGAAAACCAGGGATCTCCTCAGGGAAAGGGAGAGAGAACAGGTCCGTCACCTACGGGGTGCAGTGAAATCCCAGTCCGCTCTCCCCAGAAAACCAGGGACCTCCTCAGGGAAAGGGAGAGAGAACAGGTCCGGCACCTGGGGGGTGCAGTGAAATCCCAGTCCGCTCTCCCCAGAAAACCAGGGATCTCCTCAGGGAAAGGGAGACTGCGAGGACAAGTCCGGCACCTAACTGGAGCAGTGAAGGAATGAGAATCCGGCCGGCAGAGCCCGCTTTATATGCAGCAACTTTGAGTTCACACGTTCAAGGATCAGCCAATCCCGAAAGAGGGCTAAGTATGTGCTTAACACCCAGGTACTAAGAAAGTGCTGAGCCCTGGAAGGTCCCTGAAGGTGTAAACTCTGCATACACTTTCCAAACTCTCCTTGAAGGCGGGTCCCAAGTTCCAAAAAACTGTTTAGGAAAAAAAAAAAGTCCCTTTTCTTTTTTTGTTTGTTTTTTATTTATTGACACAGACTTGGTGGTGGTGTTGCTGGATGAAAGGGCTTGCCGTTTTACAGCTATTTGGGCACAGGACCAATTTAATTAACAGACAGGTAGGAACATTATACACCTTGCAGGATTTTGGTCTAAGGACTTTGCCTGCCGGCCACTCATTCCTTCACTGCACCAGTTAGGGGAGGGAGATATTCTCTCGTCTCCCTTTCCCTGAGGAGATCCCTGGTTTTCTGGGGAGAGCGGACAGGGAGGGAGTTGACTGCACCACTCAGCGGCGGCTGCCGAGACTTATTTAAAAGGGTCATTATAGAAAGATTATATTATTATATGAATAAAATGGTTGAACTGATTATATAAAAGAGTCATGAGAGAAAATGGGATAAGAGAAACAAAGGAGAAATGTAGACAAAAAACTCTCCCGAAAATGAGAGGAAAGAGATGTTAGGTTCTTACTAAGTGCTAAATCAGTACTTAACAATTCTCTAGTTCACACCTTTGCTTCAGGCCTTTAAGGGGAGTTTACACCTTTGAACTTCTGAGGAGGAGTTTACATAAAGTAGATTACACCTTTAAAAGGAGTTCTAAAAAGGAGTTTACACAACCTTTAAAAGGAGCCAGTTCATTGATTGAAGTAATTTTCCCACAAGCCCCTGAGTTCTCACCTGCCCTTTTAAAAAGAGCAAGTTCATTGGTTGAAGTATTTTCTCACAAGCCCTGTTGAGTTCTCACTACAATCTCTGCTAGGATAAAAGAGGAGGGCAAGGAGTTAGTCAAGCCTAGATCAGAGTTGAGATGGCAGACAACCGGACTTTTACAATTCTGAACCTTTACAATTCAAGAACTTTACAAAGAGAAAGCACTCCCAATTAGGGGCATCCAAGAAAACCTCATGGTAGAGGTGGGTCTTGAAGGATTTCAACAGACAAGGAAAGAGCCAGGCAAAGGGCCTGCTTCTGTGACTATAATGATCACCACCCTACTGGACTCTGGTCCAATTCTAACACTCTTCCCTTGGTTCTCATTTGATTCAATCCAACAACACGTCTCACATTACTATGTTAGACAAAATCAACCAGTGTTTCAGAAGCCACAGTGAATTTAGATAATGGTAAACTGTCTAGACATCCAAATTCAGACTCAGAACAGATAAGTCCCTTTCATTATTTTATTTCTTCTGCTTCATTTTTTTTTAACCTGTAAAGTGAAGGATTGGGTTCAATGGCATCTAAAGTGAGAATCAGCTAGCATAATCATCTAGTCTCTGGCCCCAAGGGACTTACATTCTACTGGGGGACAACATCCCACAGATAAATGTGGTACAAAAAATTAAAGAAAGTATTTGCAAATCACTGGGAGGATCAGAGAGACTTCCTGAAGTAAAGTTCAACTTTTAAAGGAAAACTAGGATTCCAAAAGAGATAGAGACAGAGAGACAGAGAGAGAAGGAAGAAGAGGAAGAGGAAGAGGAAGAGGAGAAGGAGGAGGATGAGGAGGAGGAGGAGGAGAAGGAAGAAGAGGAGGAGGAGGAGGAAGAGTAGGACGAGGAGGAGGAGGAAGAGTAGGACGAGAAGGAGGAGGAGGAGGAGGAGGAAGAGGAGGAGGAGAAGGAGGAGGAGGAAAAGGAGGAGGAGGAGAAGGAGAAGGACGAAAAGGAGGAGGAGGAGAAAGAAGAGGAGGAGGAGGAGGAGAAGGAAGAAGAGAAGGAGGAGGAGGAGGACGAGGAGGAGGAGGACGAGGACGAGGAGGAGGACGAGGAGGAGGAGGAAAAAAAAAGAGGTAGCTTGTCCAGAGGTACAGAGCTAGGTACTGATAGATCAGGACTGGAACCCAGGTTCTCTGGCTTTTTGCATTTCCTTGCATTGGATAGTACATCTGGGGGATGTGTGCAGAAGCATTAGGAGGGCTATGACTCAGAAGACATGGACTTGGTCTTACTCAAGTTCTTTTCTACCTGCCTTACCAATTCAGGACCAGGACACTCAAGCCTGTCATAAATATTTACTGAATTGAGTTGAATTTAATTGAACAGAAATGCTGAAGGAGGTTAAGGATTTGAAGAATATTTCAGCCTCATCTCTGCCAAGTATGCTTCCTACAACCCATTCAACTGTATTACTTTCCTGGTCCCCAAACCTTCAATGGCTCCCTGTTGCATCTAGGATAAAATAGTGAAGAAGGCGTCCTGCAACAAAGTAGAAACAATCAAAGCTTTCATGACTTCTTATTCCACTTCCACATATGTAGGCAGGCTATTCCCATTCCCATCACCTAGAAGGCATTTCCTCCATCTCCTCCTCCTTTACCACTTCTTCTACCTCTACCACCACCACCACCTCCTCCTCCTCCTCCCCCTCCTCCTCCTCCTCCTCCTCCTGGTCCATCACCTCCTCCCCTTCTTCCTCCCCCTCCTCCTTCTCCTCCTACTCTTTCAAAATTGACCCTTGCAAAACCTTCTAGTCCAAATTTTCCCCTGCTTCCTCCACCCCATCCCCTAGATGACAGGTAGTCCAATACATGTTAAATATGTTTAAATATTATATATATATATATCAAATATATAAACATCTTATATATTTAATATATATTAAATATTTTATACAATAAATATGTATACATATTTATAAAGTTATCTTGCTACACAAGAAAAATCAGATCCAGAAGGAAAAAAATGGAGAAAGAAAACAAAATGAAAGCAAACACCAACAGAAAGAATGAAAATGCTATGTTGTGGTCCACATTCAGTTCCCACTGTCCTCTCTCTGGGTGTAGATGGCTCTCTTCGTCACTGAACAATTGGAACTGGTTGGAATCACCTCATTGTTGAAGAGAGGTTCAGGGTTAATTTTCAGTGATTCTAAGCTTAATTTCAGGATCGTTTCTCTCCTTCAGCTCCCTAGCCATATGCAAAAATTCTTTCTGTCGCTGTCTTTCTCCTCCTCCTCTACACTGTGATTATATGACCTCTAATAACCGGTTAAGCTCCTAACTGATAATTCTTGGTACTGTGGAACCAGTAATGGGCATGGCTCCCTGTGAGTGCTGCTCCATGAAGTGAGTCCTATCTTGTTTATCCCAGGGAGACCCTGTGTGTGTATATGAAGGAGTATCTCCAGATCCCACTGATAATGTGTATTTGTGGTGGGTCTATATTGCAATGGTCGATAATAATGTCTATATTGCAAGCGTCAATGTTGAAAAAAATTAAATAAAAAGATATAATTTCAAAAAAAATTGACCTTTACAAAACTTTCTGTTCCAAATATTGCCCTCCTTCCCCAATCCCCCCCCCAAGTAGTCCAATCCATGTTAAGCATATGTTAAAGGATAGGTTAAATCCAATATATGTATACATATGCATACAGTTATCTTGCTTGTGCACACCTTGACCCAGACTAGGAGACCCATTCCCGGGTCTGTATCCCAAAGAAATAAAAAACAAAATGGAAAAGCATCTATTTGTGCAAAAATTATCTACACCCGTTCAGTTATGGTGACAAAGCATTGGAATGGAGGAATCGCCCGTGAGTTGGGCGGCTCCAGGTGTGATCCGTGAGTGGGTTGAAAGGGCACTGGGTTGTAAAAGGGGCCAAACAGATTTCAGGAAACCCTCGGAACCGACGCACCGCAGAGCGAGCAGAAGCAGGAGGACTTTGTGCAGTCACAGCGATTGGGTCCAAGGATCAATTCTGAACAAGTTGCCTCCTCTCAGCAGTGCAGAGATGCAGGAAGATTCCAAAAGATTCCGGATGAAAGACCCTCTCTAGAGAAAAAGCAAACGAAATCAAACCAAACCAAACAAAGACAAACAAAAACAGAAGGAGAATGAATGAGGATCAGGCAGACTTTAAAAAAAAACACCTTTATTTGTCTTGAGTTGGGGGGGGGAGGATCGGGGTATTCTTTCACATCATAAAGTTTCAGGCAAATGCGTGAATGAAATCTTGCCCCTAAGAAACTAAGAGCTCCGTGTTCAGCTGAGGGCCTTCCAGCGAGTGTAGAAGGGCAGGACGTGGGCGATGGCCACCCCCGCCTTGTGAGCGGCCTCAAACGCCGAGCTCAGGGGAGGCGAGCAGGGCCCGCCCGCCGCCAGGTTGAGAGCGGTGAGGACGGTCACCGAGCCTCGGACGTTGTCCGCCTCCTCCCCGACGGCGCGCAGCAGCTCCCCGTAGCCCCCAAGGATGCTGCACAGGTTCCAGGCAGCAGCGTTTTCTTCTCCCATCTTGGGCCACCTGCAGCTGCCCCGCACTTGCCCCTGGCACCGAAAGCGCCCGTTCCTTTGCTTCAGCTCCTCTTCCAAGAAGCGCAGGGCGCACCGGGCCGGGGCCTCCTTCTTCCTCCGCTCCAACTCTTCGATCACGATCCCGGGGACTATGAGCACGAAGCTCCCGCTCTGGGCCATCTCCCTCACGCGGGGCAGGTGCTGCCGGAGAGCCCCGGCGTCGGGGATGAGGTAAGGGGAAAGGGCCGCCTGAAGGCGGAGCGGCCGCAGGGACGTGTCCGGGGCCTGCACGGGTCTCGGCAGCCGCCGCTGAGTTGGTCCTGTGCCGAAATAGCTGTAAAACGCTGAACCCTTTGATCCAGCAATACCACCACCAAGTCTGTATCAATAAATAAAAAACAAATAAAAAAAGAAAAGGGACTTTTTTTTTCCTAAACAGTTTTTTGGAACTTGGGACCCGCCTTCAAGGAGAGTTTGGAAACTGTATGCAGAGTTTACACCTTCAGGGACCTTCCAGGGCTCAGCACTTTCTTAAGTACCTGGGTGTTAAGCACATACTTAGCCCTCTTTTGGGATTGGCTGATCCTTAAACGTGTGAACTCAAAGTTGCTGCATATAAAGCGGCCTCTGCCTGCCGGATTCTCATTCCTTCACTGCTCCAGTTAGGTGCCGGACTTGTCCTCGCGGTCTCCCTTTCCCTGAGGAGATCCCTGATTTTCTGGGGAGAGCGGATTTGCATTTCACTGCACCCCCCAGGTGCCGGACCTGTTCTCTCTCTTTCCCTGAGGAGATCCCTGGTTTTCTGGGGAGAGCGGACTGGGATTTCACTGCACCCCCCAGGTGCCGGACCTGTTCTCTCTCCCTTTCCCTGAGGAGATCCCTGACTTTCTGGGGAGAGCGGACTGGGATTTCACTGCACCCCCCAGGTGCCGGACCTGTTCTCTCTCTTTCCCTGAGGAGATCCCTGGTTTTCTGGGGAGAGCGGACTGGGATTTCACTGCACCCCCCAGGTGCCGGACCTGTTCTCTCTCCCTTTCCCTGAGGAGATCCCTGGTTTTCTGGGGAGAGCGGATTTGCATTTCACTGCACCCCGTAGGTGACGGACCTGTTCTCTCTCCCTTTCCCTGAGGAGATCCCTGGTTTTCTGGGGAGAGCGGACTGGGAGCTCACTGCGCCAGTTACCACACCGACGCGAGCAGAGCGATCTGGAACTATGGAACCCAACCAAACCAAAGAGCTTCTCCTGAAGATGGTGGCATCCGTGCAGCGGCTGGACGCCCTCCTGGCGAGGGAGACGGCCCACCAAGAAGTTTTCCAGCCCCAGAATGCGGCCCTGAGGAGCCAACTTGAAGAATCTGCCGTTCGCCTCATCCTGCTGGGCCCCCGCGATCACGGGCTGGCCGCGGAAGAGCTGCTGTGGAGGAAAGTGTACTACGACCTCCAGACCCTGCGCAAGACCGAGGGAGCACTTCTGGATTCTCGCGGCTCAGAAGGTGCTTACCGGGAGCACTTCAACAATGGAATTCACGTCTATCACCGCCTTTTCTTTTCTATGCAAGCACAGTTCGAGCTGAAATTGGAAAACGACATCTCCTGGCCTTGCAGCCAGCCTGGGAGCCAAGCGAGGAGGGCGGGCTCTCCCTCGGCGGAAGACACGGACTGGGCCAGGAAGTTCTGCCATCTTTGCCTGCTTCGGATTGGAGACTTGTACCAGTATCTGAGGGAGTTCCCGGCCTCCGAGGGAGAGGAGCAAGCTAAGCGCTACTACTACCGCGCTCTGGCGCTCATTCCCGACATGGGCCTGCCCTTCGTGCACCTGGCAGCGCTGTCCGGAGCTAAATTCTCTTACGTCGAGGCCACGTGTTTTTATCAGTGCTGCATCTATTCCAAAGTCCCCCACGCTGGAGCCGTCCTGGGTCTGGAGCAGATCTACGTGAAGATTCAGGCCGAATACAGACAGCTGGCGGGGGCTCCGCCGGGGAAACGCGGCCCAGAGCAGAAGGCGCGGGAAGACGTGAGAAGACTGCTGGTCCGCTTCGTGTATCTCCAGAGCCTCCTGACGCCCCAAGGCAGAAGACACCCGGAGCTGGAGAGACTGTGCGAGAGGGTCCTGGAGGACTTTCAGCGGTGTCTCTCCCACCTGTCCATCCAAGCCGGCCAAGGCTGGGCCAGGAGAGCGGGGGCGGAGCAGAGGCAGGGCTCCTCGCTCTTGCCAAATCAACTGCTCTTCCAAATGGTCACCCTGTGCCTCTTGACTCTGGAGAACCTGAAGAGAGCCGGCTCGGAACTGAGCCGCACCGCCATCTCCTTCAGCCTGGTTTTCTTCTCTCATATCGTGCGCCTGGTGGGCGGCAACATCCGGGCGGCGCTGCCCAGCCGGGCGGCGCCGGGGACGGAGGAAACGCCCGAGACCCAAAAGCCTTGGCCGGAAGGAGAGCCGGGACCAGAGCTTCCGGCTGCCCACCCCGTCTCGGTTCACGTCGGCGAGTTCCCGGAGAGCCAACGGGAGCCGCGTTTCTCCAGTGCCCCTCCCGGCCCTGAAGACTCCTGGGAGGACAGCGAGCCGATGGAAGTCTGTGAGCAGGACGGGAGCCGGGACTCCCCCTGGGACTCCTACCGCGTCTTAGACGACAGCGAAGATTGGGGGGACGGTTCTTTCTGTTCGCTCCCCGACTCGGACAGCAGCTTCAGCGAAGTACCCTCAGAAGAAGGAGAAGAGGAGAGAGCCTCGGAGGAAAGCGCCATTGCCCGCAGCTGGACCCTTCCCCACTCGCAGGCTCTGCGAGAGCGGCTGGACGTTCTCGGTGCAGAAGGGGGGCTGCTCCCGGCTGTCCGGGTCGTCCTGCAGTGGCTGCTCACCGAGCCGGCCCTCACCGCCCTCAGCATGCGCGCGTGCCCCGGCCTCTGGAGGGACCTGCTGCCGCTGCTCAACCTGCTGCCCAGCGCGCAGGAGCTCGGAAACCCCCACCTCGGGCTGGCCCCCCGGCTCCGCGAGCTGCTCCCCCGCTTTGAGCGGCCCAGCCCCCCCATCTCTATGCCCCTCCCGGAGGACACCATCCTGCGCTCCCTCCTGCCCTTCCAGGCCGCCCACGCCAGCTTAAACTTTGACCTCGACGTGTTTCCCGCTTTCTCCAGAGAAGACGTGGCTCTCCGCGCCTGCGTCCTGCGCACCTTTGGCCACTTCGCTGCCCACCTGCCTGACAGTCTCATGGTGTTCGATTCGAAGCTGGGCCTCTTCCTCAAGACGGTTCCGAAGGACCAGCCTCCTTCGGGGGAGGCTCTGGAGAAAGGGGCGCCGCCCCGCGCCCGGGAAGGCCCGGCCCAGCGGCGGCTGCCGAGACTCGTGCAGGCCCCGGACACGTCCCTGCGGCCGCTCCGCCTTCAGGCGGCCCTTTCCCCTTACCTCATCCCCGACGCCGGGGCTCTCCGGCAGCACCTGCCCCTCGTGAGGGAGATGGCCCAGAGCGGGAGCTTCGTGCTCATAGTCCCCGCGATCGTGATCGACGAGTTGGAGCGGAGGAAGAAGGAGGCCCCGGCCCGGTGCGCCCTGCGCTTCTTGGAAGAGGAGCTGAAGCAAAGGAACGGGCGCTTTCGGTGCCAGGGGCAAGTGCGGGGCAGCTGCAGGTGGCCCAAGATGGGAGAAGAAAACGCTGCTGCCTGGAACCTGTGCAGCATCCTCGGGGGCTACGGGGAGCTGCTGCGCGCCGTCGGGGAGGAGGCGGACAACGTCCGAGGCTCGGTGACCGTCCTCACCGCTCTCAACCTGGCGGCGGGCGGGCCCTGCTCGCCTCCCCTGAGCTCGGCGTTTGAGGCCGCTCACAAGGCGGGGGTGGCCATCGGCCACGTCCTGCCCTTCTACACTCGCTGGAAGGCCCTCAGCTGAACACGGAGCTCCTGGTTTCTTAGGGCCAAGATTTCATTCATGCATTTGCCTGAAACTTTATGATGTGAAAGAATACTCCAATCCTCCCTCCTCCCCAACTCAAGACAAATAAAGGTGTTTTTTTTTTTTTTTTTTTTTTTTTAAAGTCTGCCTGATCCTCATTCATTCTCCTTCTGTTTTTGTTTGTCTTTGTTTGGTTTGGTTTGATTTCGTTTGGTTTTTCTCTAGAGAGGGTCTTTCATCCCGAGTCTGTTGGAATCTTCCTGGATCTCTGCACTGCTGAGAGGAGGCAACTTGTTCAGAATTGATCCTTGGACCCAATCGCTGTGACTGCACAAAGTCCTCCTGTTTCTGCTCGCTCTGCAGTGCGTCGGTTCCGAGGGTTTCTGAAATCTGTTTGGCCCCTTTTATAACCCAGTGCCCTTTCAACCCCGTCACGGATCACACCTGGAGCCGCCCAACTCACAGGCAGATTCCTCCATTCCAATGCTTTGCCACCATAACAATACGTGTGTAGAAAATTTTTGCACAAATAGATGCTTTTCCATTTTGTTTTTTACTTCTTGGGGATACAGATCTGGGAGTGGGTCTCCTAGTCTGTGTCAAGGTGTGCACAAGCAAGATAACTGTATGCATATGTATACATATATTGGATTCAGACTATATTTTAATAAATTCAACATGAATTGGACTACTAGGGAGGGGGTTGGGGAAGGAGGGAAAAAGTGGAACAGAAGGTTTGGTAAGGGTCAGTTTTTTAAAAAATTATACCTTTTTAAAGAAATTTTATATCTTAGAGGCTTACTTGAATAAAATAGAGAAAGAGAAGATCAATGAATTGGGCCTGCAACTTAAAAAGCTAGAAAAAGACCAAATTAAAAGACCCCAATCAAATACTAAACTTGAAATTCTAAAATTGAAAGGAGAAATTAACAATATTGAAAGTAAAAATCTATTGAATAAATAAAACTAAGAGTTGGTTTTATGAAAAAACCAATAAAATAGATAAACCTTTAATAAATGTGATTAGAACAAGGAAAGAGGAAAATTACACTATTAGTCTTAAAAATGAAAAGGGAGAATTTTCCACCAATGAAGAAGAAATTAGGAAAATAATAAGGAGTTACTTTGCCCAAGTTTATGCCAATCGATAAATTTGATAACCTAAGTGAAATGGATGCCTACCTCCTTAAATATAGATTTCCCAGATTAAAGAGGAAATAAATTGTTTAAATTTCAGAAAAAGAAATAGAACAAGCTCTTAAATAGCTCCCTAAGAAAAAATCCCCAGGACCAGATGGAATTAGAGGTAAATTCTACCAAACATTTAAAGAACAAATAGCCCCAGTGCTACATAAACTATTTGAAAAAAAAAATTAGGTAATGAAGGAGTCCTACCAAATTCCTTTTATGACACAGTCATGGTACTGATACCTAAACCAGGTAGGTTGAAAACAGAGAAAGGACATTATAGATCAATCTCCGTAATGAATATTGATGCTAAAATCTTAAATAACATATTAGCAAAAAGACTTCAGAAAATCATCGCCAGGATAATACACTCTGATGAAGTAGGATTTATGCCAGAAATGCAGGGCTGGTTCAACATTAGGAAAACTATTGGTATAATTGACCATATTAATAACCAAATTAATAAAAAATCATATGATCATCTCAATAGATGCAGAAAAAGCATTTGATAAAATCCAACATCCATTTCTAATAAAAATACTTGGGAGTATAGGAATGAATGGACTTTTCCTTAAAAGAGTCAGGGGAATCTATTTAAAACTGTCAGTAAGCATCATATGTAATGGAGATAAACTGGAACCTTTCCCCAGTAATATCAGGAGTGAAACAAGGTTGTCCACTATCACCATTACTATTCAATATTGTATTAGAAATGCTAGCCTCGCCAATAAGAGTCGAGAAAGAGATTAAAGGAAGTAGAGTAGGTAATGAGGAAACCACATGATCACTCTTTGCAGATGATATGATGCTATACTTAGAGAACCCCAGCGATTCTACTAAAAAGCTATTAGAAATAATCCACATCTTTAGCAAAGTTGCAGGATACAAAATAAACCCACATAAGGCATCAGCATTCTTATATGTCACTTAGAAAATCCAACAGTTAGAATTACAAAGAGAAATTCCATTTAAAGTAACTACTGATAATATAAAATATTTAGGACTCTATCTGCCAAGGGAAAATCAGAAACTATATGAGCAAAACTACAAAACACTTTCCACACAAATTAAATCTGATCTAACCAATTGGAAATATATTAAATGCTCTTCGATAGGGTGAGCAAATATAATAAAAATGACAATACTACCTAAACTAATCTATTTATTTAGCACTATACCAATCAGACTCCCAATAAACTATTTTAATGAACTAGAAAAAATAACAACAAAGTTCACATGGAAAAACAAAAGGTCAAGAATTTCAAGGGAATTAATGAAAGAAAAAAATCAAATGAAGGTGGCCTAGCTGTACCAGATCTAATATTATATTATAAAGCAGCTGTTATCAAAACCATTTGGTCTTGGCTAAGAAATAGACTATTTGATCAGTGGAATAGGTTAGGTCTAAAGGACAAAATAATAACTTTAATAATCTAGTGTTTGACAAATCCAAGGACCCCAGCTTTTGGGATAAGAATTCAATGTTTGACAAAAATTGCTGGAAAATTGGAAATTAATATGGCAGAAATTAGGCATTGACCCATGCTTAACACAGTACACCAAGGTCAGGTCAAAATGGGTTCATGACCTAGGCATAAAGAATGAAATTATAAATAAATTAGAGGAACATAGGATAGTTTACCTGACCTGTGGAAGAGGAATGAATTTTATGTCCAAAGAAGAACTAGAGATCATTATTGATCACAAAGTAGAAAACTTTGATTATATCAAATTGAAAAGCTTTTGTGCAAACAAAACTAATGAAGTTAATATTAGAGAGAAAGCAATAAACTGGGAAAACATTTTTACAGTCAAAGGTTCCGATAAGGGCCTCATCTCCAAAATATAGAGAGAAATGAATCTAATTTATAAGAAATCAAGCCATTCTCCAATTGATAAATGGTCAATAGATATAAACAGACAATTTTCAGATGATGAAATTGAAACTGTTTCCACTCATGAAAAAGTATTCCAAATCACTGTTGATCAGAAAAATGCAAATTAAGACAACTCTGAGAAACCACTACATACCTTTCAGATTGGCTAGAATGACAGGGAAAGATAATGCAGAATATTGGAGGGGATGTGGGAAAACAGGGAAACTGATACATTGTTGGTGGAGTTGTGAAAGAATCCAGCCATTCTGGAGAGCAATTTGTAATTATGCTCAAAAAGTTATCAAACTGTGCATACCCTTTGACCCAGCAGTGATACTACTGGGCTTATATCCCAAAGAGATCTTAAAGAAGGGAAAGGGACCTGTATGTGCAAGAATGTTTGTGGCGCCCTCTTTGTAGTGTCCAGAAACTGGAAACTACGTGGATGCCCATCAATTGGAGAATGGCTGAATAAATTGTGGTATATGAATATTATGGAATATTATTCTTCTGTAAGAAATGACCAAGAGGATGATTTCAGACTTACATGAACTGATTCTGAGTGAAATGAGGAGGACCAGGAGATTGTTGTATACTTCAACAACAATACTATATGATGATCAATTCTGATGGAGATGGCCATTTTCAACAATGAGATGAACCAAATCAGTTCTAATAGAGCAGTACTGAACTGAATTAAAATTTAAAAAATAAAATAAAATAAAATATATTTTAAAAAGAAAAAAAAAAGAAATTCTTGACCTTTTGTTCTTCCAAATTAATTTTGTTGTTATTTTTTCTAGGTCAGTAAAATAGCTTCTTGGGAGTCTGACTGGTATAGCATTAAATACATAGATTAGTTTAGGTAACATTGTCATCTTTATTATATTTGCTCGACCTATCCAAGAGCATTTAATATTTTTCCAATTGTTTAGCTCTGACTTTATTTGTGTGGAGTGTTTTGTAGTTTTGCTCCTATACTTTCTGGCTTTCTCATGGCAGATAGATTCTCAAATATTTTATACTATTGACAGTTATTTTTAAAAAAAAATATTTAATAATTTTTATTTACCAGATATATTCATGGGTAATTTTATAACATTGACAATTGACAAACCTTTTGTTCTAATTTTTCCCCTCTTCCCCCCGCCCCCAAGGTGGCAGGTTGACCATGTTCGATATGTTAAAGTACAAATTAAATACAATATATTGACCAAACATGACCAAACAGTTGTTTTGCTGTCCAAAAAGAATCGGACTTTGAATGGTGTACAATTAGCCTGTGAAGGAAATCAGAAATGCAGGTAAACAAAATTAGAAGGATTGAGAATTCTATGTAGTGGTTTATAATCATCTCCTTGAGTTCTTTCGCTGGGTGTAGCTCGTTCAGTTCATTACTGCTCTATTGGAACTCATTTGGTTCATCTCATTGTTGAAAATGGCCACATCCACCAGAATTGATCATCATACAGCATTGTTGTTGAAGTATACAATGATCTCCTGGTCCTGCTCACTTCACTCAGCATCAGTTCCTATAAGTCTCTCCAGGCTTCTCTGAAATCATCCTGTTGGTCATTTCTTATAGAACAATAATATTCCATAATATTCATATACCACAATTTATTCAGCACAATTTATTCAGTTGATGGGCATCCACTCAGTTTCCAGTTTCTGGCCACCACAAAGAGGGCAGCCACAAACATTCTTGCACAAACAGGTCCCTTTCCCTTCTTTAAGTTCTCTTTGGGATATAAGTCCAGTAGTAACACTGCTGGATCAAAAGGAATGCACAGTTTGATAACTTTTTGAGCACAGTTCCAAATTGTTCTCCAGAATGGCTGGATGGATTCACAACTCCACCAACAATGTATCAGTTTCCCTGTTTTCCCACATCCCCTCCAATATTCTGCATTATCTTTCCCTGCCATTCTAGCCAATCTGAAAGGTGTGTAGTGGCATCTCAGAGTTATAGACAGCTATTTTAAATGGAATTTCTCTTTGTCTCTTGCTGTTGGATTTTGTTAGTTATGTATAAAAATGCTGATGATTTATGTGAATTTATTTTGTATCCTGCAACTTTGCTAAAGTTGTGGATTATTTCTAATAGTTTTTAGTTGATTCTCTAGGGTTCTCTAGATATATCGTCTGCAAAGAGTGATAATTTGGTTTCTTCATTACCTACTCTAATTCCTTTCATCTCTTTCTCTAGCATGACCCACAGCATGTCCACTGTCTGCTACACTTCCACTAAGAGTCTTTTCAAAATGTGGGGGGAATTTATAGGGTCCCTGCCCTCAGGAAGCTTAGCAATAATGATGGGTTGTTCTGTAGCACTTCAAAGTCTGAAAAGGCTTTTACTCATTCTGTCTCTTGTGAGCCTATCCCCTAAAGGAATTCTTATCCCCATTATATGGATGATGAAACCAAGACTCAAAAATGTTAAGCCATTTGCCCATTATTATCCAGGAACTAACTGTCAGAGGTAAGGTTTTTTGGTGACTGCCCCTCCAATGCCCTACCCCTACATCAACTGTTTCTTAATAATAGTCAACAATGTGAGAGCTGGGAGGAAGGGGGCTTTGGGAGCTCAGTTTGGGGACTTTCATATACACAATGATTAGAAAATTCTGCAGAAGAAAAAAGAAGTCTAAGTGGAGCCCCGAGTGGTGAGTCACCTGCCCCGAGGCCCTCCAGAATGAAGTGTCACTGTCTCCCCAGAGAAATTAACTAGCAAGTGAAAGCAGAGGATTTTGCTGAAATGTGAGAGAAAAAGTGGGAAAGACTGAACCAGAAAGACTCCAACACTGTCTGTCTGCAGATGCAAGTATTTCGCCACCTGATCCCACTCGCCCTCTTCACCTCCTCTCCTGTCTACCTGCTGACTCCCTGCCAGACAGAGCCCTTCCTTATGTCTCATTCATCTTATTTGTACATTCATGTCTTGGAACTTTAGCCTTCACTGTCTGCCTCCCATAATCCCCCAGTCCTTCTCTCTACACCCCCCCCTAATCTTATCCATCTTCCAAAGTTCGGCTCAAACCCAACTTCTTCCCTCAAACAGTTTATAGAAACACCAACTCCCAGGATCATAGAATCCCAGCATCTAGAAGGGATTTCGGGGGCATCTAACCCAGTCTGCATCCAAATGGCCAAGTGCTCACTCCCCTTTAAAATGAATAAGGGAAAAGCAGCGATATCCTGGCAAACGAAGACGTTCTCCTCTCCCAATATTGGAATGTCTATAGAATACAACAACAGTGGTTTTGGTATTTTCTTAAGCAATAAAATGTACAAAACAATCATCAACAATTGTTGTTTTGTTCTTTTTAAGACTTCCAGTATTGAAAAGAAAGTATGCTCTCTTCTGAAACAGCGCAAGGCACACTTTAGAACAGCTCTAACTGATGAAAAGTGTGCCTGAATTTATTCCATCTAACAAGCATTTATTAAGCACATACAGTGTTCCAGACATTGTGTTTTTGTTCCTCAGTCACGTCCAACTCTTCATGACCCCTTTTGGGGTTTCTTGGCAATGATACTAGAGTGGCTTACCATTTGCTTCTCTAGCTCATTTTATAGATAAGGAAACTGAGGCAACAGGGAGAAGTGACATAGCCAAAGAGACACAGCTGGGGGATGAGGCAAGATATGAATTCACAGAGATGAGTCTTCTGGACTCCATGCCAGGAGTTCTGTGCTCTGCGGTGCCCCTAGCTAACTCCAAGTTTTGTACTGGGCAGTGGTTAAGGAAGAATAGCCCCTGCTCTTCAATAGATTACATTGCTTATACCTGAAGGGTGTGGGAATACAATGCAGACAGAGATAAATTAATACAAATTACAGACAAAGCAATTCAATTTCCAGAGCTTCTTACAGGATAGGAAGGAACCTGCTGTCCCCTTTGTTTGCATGTCATCATCACCAAACCCGAGGCTAGGCTAATCAGGAGAGTGAAGACGATGCCTTATATCAAAGTAGCATTTTACAAAGCACTTTGTCCTTATGATATCATCTGATTCTTAGAACAATCTTCTTGTAAGACAGCGGTTGCCCCCGTTTTACAGAGGAGCAAATCAAGACTTCAAGAGACGGAGTAACTTATCCAAGACATCACAGCTAAGAAGCATCATTGTCAATCCTGTTCTCCTGATGCTAGATCTTGGGGTGGTTCTGCCATTCCCTCAGAAAAAAATCCATGAATCTGCTGATCTAGCTTGTTACCATACTGCCAGGCAAGCCCTCAGCCCATGTACAATGGCTCCCTCATTCTTGCTCTAAACTGTTCGACACCATTAACAGGTATTTTTCAAGGAACCCCCAGCCATAATGTGAAATAATTGCATAAAGATTATGACTTCAATCCATTTTAAATCAACAAGCATCAGCAGAGAGCCTACTGGGAGCCAGGAACTGTGGAGGGAGTCAACATGCAAAAGCAAAACGATTTGCCTGGGCAAAGAGGCACAGCTGGGAGGTGGAACTCCAAGTTCAGGAAAGTTATTAGGCTGATTTTAATGGAATGTTCCATTCATGAAGGGGGATGATGTGCAATAATCTCATGTGATAAGGAAGAGTTAGCCTGAGGAGGGCTTTAAGTGCCAAATGGAGAAGCCTGCATTTTATCCAAAGGAAATAGAGAATCACTAAAGCTTCTTGAGCAAGGTAGAGAGGATCAGAATCTGTGCTTTGAGATTATGTTGTGGTCTGTGTGGATAGTGAATTGGAGAGGGAAGATGCTGGAAGTAGGGAGACAAATGCAGGGAGGAGAAGGGGTTACTGAAAGAGAAAAGGCAAGGCTGACCCCGAGTCAGTAAATCTAAGTGACTAAAAGAATGAGGGTATCTTCAAAAATTGGGGTATGGCTAGGTGACTCAGTGGATAGAGGAGTCAGGAAGACTCATCTTCCTAAGTTCAAATCTGGCCTCAGACACTTCCTGTTAAGGAAGTTACTTAACTCTATTTATCTTCGATTCTTCATCTATAAAATAAGCTGAAAAAGAAAATGGCAAACCACTCCAGTGTCCTGGCCAAGAAAACCTCAAATGGGATTATAAAGAATTAGACGTGACTGACAAACAACTGAACAATAACAAAACGGAGATAATAATAGCACTCACCTCTCTGGGATTTTTGGAAGTGCTTTTCAAACTTTAAAGTGCTTCACAAATGTCAGATATCATCATTGATCTTGTCATTAGTCATTGTTGTCATCGTTATCAATGTGTGCCAGGGATCCCTGGGGATGCTTGTATCAGGGAAACAGAGGGTCATCCCAATGCCTCCTGGAAGCTCATCCTTCAAGTAAATTCCAGAAGATGGATAGCTGCTTGTCAGACTCTCTCCTTACCAACAGGGAGAGTAAATTATAAGAGCAAGAATACCATTTTTGAAAAGCTTCCCAATCTGATAGAAGCAAATAGTGGCAGATGATCTGTCTGGATAGATTTTTCACTGGGGCTTTAAGACATAAATCTCTATCTCCTGGCTGTGTCTACAAGTCTCTATTACCATTCTGCTCCCTCTCTATCTGTCTTTCTTTCTTCCTTCTCTGTTTCTTCTCTCTTTCCACTTTCTCTCCCTCTTTTCCTTTCTTTCCAACTCCCTCTTCCTCCCTGTCTCTGTCTCTCTGTGTCTCTCTGTTGGTCTGTCTCTTGTCTCCTTGTTCCAAATCCTAAAGATTCACAAAGGGGCCTCTGTCACTGCACAGAAGACTCCTGGGTCATGTCAACTGGCTTCCACCTAAAAGGTGAAAGGAACCAGCTGCAAACTGGACAGTCCAATCTATATGAGTGTGTACGCATTCATTTCATTGTTAGAAATGTTTCCTTAAATCAAAACATAATCTACCTCTCAGCAATTCTACCTTTGGGACCAAGCAAACAAGACCGAGCCTTCTTCTGCAAAAGAGCAGAGATTTGTCACTGAAAGGGACCTAAGCAGTCATCCAAACCCTTCATTTGACAGATGAGGAAACAGGCCCCAAGGGAGGAAGGGAATTGACCGGGTTGGAATAGCCAATAGGAGTCTGGACTAGCTCTTCCTGACTCCAATTCCCAAATCTCTCCACTGTTCCAGACAGTGCTTCTCAAAAGCTGATACTAACAGCTTCTCAGAGAACAAACATAGTAGTGTGAGATGAATAAGTGTCCCACAAAATGTTGATCACTGGGCTTTTTAGCACAAAGGGAGGCCAACCCCTTTAGGACCTTCTCCAAGGAGAGCCTGTGAGCCTCTCCGTCTAATGGCAACTCCTTCATTTAGAGTGAGTCTCTCAGCATCAGAGGTGTTCAGGGTCTCCATCAGCTCACTGGTCACTGGACAAAACTCGCAAGTTTAGAGTCCTGAGAGTTAAGTAACATTGGTCAATGGTAACAAAGAGTTGCTTCATACTCTGGAGCTTTCATGCATCTACCTCATTGTCTCGGCAGCAGATTCGGCTTCACCAAGGTGGGCAGAGCAGGCAGGTCCTCCTACCTCTAAGGTTGCAAAAGAATTGGCTCCCCTCCTTTGGACAAAGTAGGATAAGCATGTGTCTCTAGTGTCACTGGGGTTCCACAGTATCCCCAACGATAGCTGTCCATGGGATGTGAGTGATGAGAAAGGTTGCTTCCGGCCTCTTGATTCGCAGGAAATAGTCTTAGGGATGTCACGTTGGAATGCCATGGACAAAGTGAAGCATGGCCAGGGAGAGTGATGGGGCAGTTAGGGGAACGGAAGCCAGGTTATCTAAGATCAGGTGAAAAAAAGACTTAGGGGGGAACATGATGGCTGTTTTAAGAATCCAAAGGGATGATACAGAAGAATAGGTGTGTTCTACTTGGACCCAAACGACAAAACTAGAAACAATGGTGGAAACTGCAAAAAGTTGATTTTGGCTCACTATGTGGAAGAATTTCCTAATAATAAGAGCTCTCTCCAAGTGGAATGGGACACCTTGGGAGGCAATGAGCTCCTCAACACAGTGGGTCTTGGAGCAGAGCCTGAATGGCTATTTGTCAAGGACATTAAGAGAGGGGAATCCTATATACATCCAGCTCAGGCTAGGCAATCTCTAAGGTGCCTTTTAATTCTAAGAATCTGTGACTCCTTCACTTGCTCAAGTCTGTAAAGTGGTTGAGCAGAAACCCGAATCCATTCTCCCAGCCTCCAAGACCAGGATACTTTCCATTGTGCTTCAAAAACTAAGAAATGGCAATCCAGAAACAAAAGCAATTTGAAAACAGCTCACAGTACAGCTCGTATGGGCAGTCTCTCATTACACAAGGCCCTCTGTTAAATACTTCAAACAACTGAAGGCAGCCCACAGGGAAAACATTGGGGGAATAACACTTTAAATATGCTCTAAAATCTCTGAATTCTTTTAACAGTTCTCCTTACACTAATAAAAAGAGCCGCCCCGACATACCTTAAGTACCCTTTTCTGCTGCCCTCCTTTCAAGGTGGGTCTTCGAGAGGGAAACCTTTCTGGATGTTTCCAAGCTGTCCCAGAGGAGCCCCAGGCCGAGCCCATTCCTCTCCTGCTTCAGAAGGACTTGTCTGTGCGCTCCCCCCCAGTGACATACAGAGGCCACTGTTTTAAGGAAATCACAGCCACAGTGTAATTGTAGGAGGGTTGTTTTTAAAATTTATTAATGTAGTTCCTGTAAAGATTGCAATTAAATAATCACACAAAGAGTGAGGCTGTAAGAAAAGAGTGGATAGCATTGAGTGATTTATTCCAAAGCTATTGTGGTGGCTGTGACAGGATCAGGTTTTTCTTCAAAATTACAGAAATCTTATCCCAGCTCCAAATTGAACACCATCACATATCCTGAAATAAAAAATACTCATGTCAGACATGAGGCGTCAGCATAAAATGGCTACATCCAAGTTATCTCAGCATTCTTAACCAGGAAACTGCTCAGAAAATGTGCCGACAAAAGGTCTAAGAGACAAGAGAACTCTATAAATCCTGAAGTTGTTTTCAGTAATAACACAAGGGGCTTCCATCAGAATCTACGGCTTAAATAAGCTTTTCAAAGCATTTGCACTTTACAGCATCCTGAAATCCAACCCACAGAGTGGCTTCGTTATCTGAGAAGTGTCCATCAGGAGTTATTTTAGGGAAAAGGCAGCACAGGAAGTTGCCAGTGAGGAGATCTGGCTTCTGGCTTTGGTGAGACTGTCTCCTCATCAGGTGATTCAGGCCTCAACCACAGAGCTATGATCTTATGGTCCTCTCCAATTCCATATTTTTCCTTTTTCTTCCTTTCCTTTTTTTGTGGGAATGGGGGACAGGGAATTTTTTTATTTTTAGTTTTGTTTCAAATTCCTATACATATATAAGTACTTCACAATTAATGAAGACTATTTGGAATTCAGTTCTTAAGGTATTTTTCCTTAGAAAAAAATTAAATGCAGGGGACAGCTAGGTGGCGCAGTGGATAGAGTACCAGCCTTGAATTCAGGAGGACCGGAGTTCAAATCTAGTCTCAGACACTTAATACTTCCTAGCTGTGTGACCCTGGGCAAGTCACTTAACCCCAGCCTCAGGGGGGAAAAAAAATTTAAATACTATCAATATACTCATCGTCAATATACTGTAAATATGGAGGGAGCTGCCATTTTTTTTTTTTTTTTGGTATGGGCATCTTCTTAGACAAGTTACTATTTTAAAATCTTAATTTCCCCCCCTTTATTCATTGTTAGGTGGTTTACTATTTAGAATTTTTAAAGAGTACTCATGCGGATCTGAACTGTATAATCTTACAAAATAACACACCTGTATTAAAAAAAAAAAAGTTCACTATTTCATAATTGGTTTTTAATTTAGGAAAAGGCCAATATTCTACTTTGTTTTCTACTTACAAAGGGACCTTTTGATAAGAGATTGTCATTCAATCAAAATCACCTTATTGCTGACTTCCTTTTTTTTTTTTTTTGCTTTTTAAAAAAATAATTAAGCCTGTTTTACTGATATTCTTATCCAAACATCCCTTTATGTGTATGAATTAAGAACATTATTCTGAATCTTAGTAGCTTTCAGTTCTGTTTTTTTCCTAACAACTCTAAGTTAGCAGGCTTTTGC
Source organism: Sminthopsis crassicaudata (assembly GCF_048593235.1). Classification (NCBI taxonomy): domain Eukaryota; kingdom Metazoa; phylum Chordata; class Mammalia; order Dasyuromorphia; family Dasyuridae; genus Sminthopsis; species Sminthopsis crassicaudata. The sequence continues at coordinate 304,107,182 of NC_133621.1, read as the reverse complement.
AATACAATTTAGAACTGAATCAATCATGTATATGCACTGGCAAGTAACTTAAGGAAAGGACACTACTTTAAAAAAAAAAAAAAAATTGGGAGGAGGGATCCCTTAAAACCAGACTGTCTTATGTTTAGTGTGCCTTACATCCAGCCAACTCTGAGTTAAAAATACTCTTTTTGAAGGAAAGACTAAGAAAAATTTACATGTATTTATTTACATGGCTCTCCCTTTCCTAGGTCATTTACAACTTTACCCTATTTTAGAACTCTCTACTAGAGCATTCTATCTGAGATCAGACCAATTTTGTCAGCTTTTTTTTTTTTGTGTCTTGATGCACTTTGAAAATTGTTCACAATATGCCAAAAATTAAATAAAGATTACAAGATCTTTAAGGAGCTTTTGGTACCTTCTCCCGGCAAAAACAATACTACTGTCTGTCCATATGTGTGTACCCAAGAATATGTAGAAATCCTGAGACTCTTCTCCTCTGAGATTAGAATTCTGGGAGGATGGTACACTAGGTAAGAGGCCTCTCTGTCTCTCTTACCTAACCTTAATCTCAGTCAAACTGAGAGTGGGCTTAAAAAGGCCCCGGTCTCCCAATGTCTCCCAGGCCATCTCGAGTCATCCTGACCTACATTTTGCCCCTGGCCCAAGATGGCTCTGGAGGGGAAAGGGAGTCTGCACAGCCCACTCTCATTAGATCAAACTCACAGGCACATCATGGCACCATCTCCCTGATGTCACGATGCTCTTCGAGAATGAAGGACAAACAATAGTCACCTAAAGGTATACTCTGACATGGAGCAACTGAAAGTGTTCTGAGAAAATCAGGGCATCCGCTCTCCACAAAAGTCAGCTACCCCTAAGGGATGGGGCACTGTTCTCGGCCCCAAATACCAACCTTTCCCTGTGCTGCATCAACCACCACACAAGTCCCTCTGATTCCAGTACAAGCAACTGCCTCCTTACCCAACCTTTGACTCATTCATTGCCACAAAAGGATTTACATTACTCTATCCTGAAAGTTCACATTCGATGGTGCCAGTCGTTTGCTATTCTATTACAAGCAGCTGGTATTCAACCAGTCCTTATCCCCACTCCAGTGAAATAAAAAGGATTTTAGCTTGTTTTCCAAAAATAACAAGCCTGCTGTCTTCTCACATTGAATGTTCACTGTGCTATTGTTTTTGCCTAGAAACATGATTCTACTTATAATTAATAATTTCCCCTAATAATAATTCTGCTGGGGTTAAGTGACTTGCCCAGGGTCACACAGCTAGGACGTGTTAAGTGTCTGAGAGCAGATTTGAACTTGGGTCCTCCTGAATTCAAGGCTGGTGCTCTATTCACTGCACCTCCTAGCTGCCCCATAATAATTCTTTCCCTAAATAATAAATAATAATTCCCTAAGCTGGAATTCCAATTTTGGTTATTTGGGAAATGCCATTCCTCCCCCCACTTTGTAGAGCTTGCCACGCCACTGCAGCTGGATTATAAGAATGTCCTCTCTTTCTTCTTCCTCTGGGGATCCTAATCATTTTTGCCTCAAGATGCCGTTATTGGTCTTTCCTGACACTTCTAGATTGGGAAGCTCGAATGCCGAATCTCTCCACCGCCTAGCTCTAGCTTCCTCGGCAGACTAAGACGTCCACCCTGCTACCAGGCCCCGAAGAACAAGTGTCACTTTCTTCTAGACCTGTTTCCTTGTCTGAGGATGAGCGATCTGCTGAGTTCAATATCATAGTTTCCTAGAAAAACAATGAGTGGCGAGGAGACCACAAAGGACCGGACTGGACCCAACTAGGCCAGCTGCGCCCACCATTCCCAGCGCTGCTGTCTTTCTCGACCTCCTCCTTACACCATCCTAGATAAAATGGCCTCTTTCACTAAAAATTGGAGGCCATTGGCCAGGAGCTCCCATCAGTCAGATGCAATCCAGTTATCTTCCCCTTTGCCCCCTAGCACTAAAGAACTGGTCTTTCCCCTTGCCAAGGCTAAATTCCTCTTTCTGTTCAATCTCATCCGATCAGATCGTCCCCTCTGCTCTCTTCTCATCCCCATCAGCTACCATGGGAGATCCCTCTTCCTTTTGTGGCTAGACTCCTTGACAAGGCCTATTACACCATGGCCTCCCTACTTTTGTATTCTTTCTGAACTCTCTCTGGTGTGGCTGCTGATCTCATCACTCCCCTGAGCCTGCTCGCTACAAAGTCATGAACAATCTCTTAATGGGTAGACTCAATGGTCCGTCTTCCCTCCTGGTTCTCTCCTCCCAGCTGCCTGCTTCTCAGCACTCTGGGCTGGGTCCCCCAAGGCTCCTCTCGGCCCTCATCTTCTACACTAGTTTGCTTGGTGAACTCACTAGGCCCATGGGTTCAATCATCCTCTGTGTGCTGTTTCTCAGACCGAGCCCCTCTCCTGACCTCCCGTCTGGCCTCTCCTTTCTGACTTCTCCAAGCACATCCTCCAGATCTCTTTATCTCAGCACATCCAGACCTGAGCACAAGCTCTCCCCTCCAGGTCTTCTCCATGTCCCAGCTTCCCTGTTAGTGTAAAGGGCATCTCCGGCGCCCCATTCGCCACATCTCCCAGGCACATCCCCTTCTTTCCTCTGCTGCCCAGGCCCGTTCAGTGCAGCCTCTCAGCCAGGCTGCTGAGAGAAGACTGACCTCCAGTGGCCTTGAGGGAAACTACAGACGGCTCCTCCACAAGAAAAGAGATGTGTCTTTCAGACAACTGTTTACAAGCCTGTAGACAGGAAGCCCTTCTAGATCCAATTCACCCTAACTGCACAAGCGACCTGCCGGAGGACGCAGGAGGGGTATCCTAATCACTGATACAAATGGAAATAATCTGAGAGCTGGACAATCTCCACTTCTTCCCAATCCGTAATGGCTCTGAGCTACTCTCTCAAGCTTTGGGGGAGTGCTTGTTGAGTGAGAATCTCCCCAATTCTGGTTTACTGGCATTCGTTTTAAAACTAGCTCCATTTTCCAAGGTCAGGCCAACTCAGAGCCAGGGAGGTGGCTGGCTTTACGCTAAGTGGAGTGAGGGACGCTGGAACAGGGGCAGGAGTGAACAAAATGCTCGGTGAGCCAAGGACATCGGAGGAGCCGGATCACACGTGTGCAGATGATCCATTCATGAGACCACAGAATCATGGAGCTACGGGATCTGAGACACTTTTTCTGGGATAAGGTGATGCTGGCGGTGGCAGCAGCGCCTATGTGTGGGTCCCACACACCACAACACAACTCATGATCCCTGTTCATGCTGCTTAAAAGCTAAGTCTGTGCTTGAATGTGCTTTTAAAGGGGTGCCCTCTGAGAGGAAGGCAAGGCCAGGAGAGACCTGTGAGCAGTGCTGGCTCAAGCCCAAGGTGTGGGGTCCAGGCCCTGAGGGGCTCGCCAGGGAGAGGAGAGAAAGCACGTGGCCTACACCAGTGATGGTCAGTCAGGCCAGGGGTCCACGAGACATAGGGCAGAACGTTGAGGAAGACTCCTGGGAGAGGTGGCCCCAGAGGGGAACAGCCATGGGGGGACAAATGATAACTCAGTGATCAGGAGGCCTGCCCGGGAAGGCCGGCGAGGGCCTGGGTTAAGCCTGCTGTGTGGCTCTACCGTGTCAACCCCAACACCTCCAGGTGAGACCTTCCTCTTCAAGAAGACTGGGCGATACCCAGGGTCTCGGGCAGGTTCTGGGACCTCAGTTTTCTATCAGACCCATGGCAACCCTGACACTGCTGGCTTAGAGTGTCCTCAGCGGCTCTAACTTCAACCTGATTGGTCATCTGGTGTCCATGGGGGACAAGGGGAGGGAGAGAAGAGCCCGAGGGGCCGGCCTTCCTGATGAGTGATGGGCTCCAGGCCAGGACCTCGGCCCTGCAGGGAGGCCTCCAGAACAAGCCTGGGACCAAGGGCAGGAAGAAATATCCCTGGGGGTGAACAAGAGAAAGTGCCAGGACGGAAAGCAAGCCCCACAGTCCGAAGGGTCTTGTGGCTGATGTTGGCCCCCACACTGAGGATTGGAGCAAACAATCAGAGGTGCTTTCTGCCCCAATCTGCCAACAGGCAGTGTGACCATGCCTGGGCCCGGGGACAACCGCCCTGAGTGGTTGCTGGGCTGAGGCTGCAGGGATGTGGAAGCAGAAGGGAGAGGGAGTGACTGAAGGGCTTGTCCCCCTCTTGGATCAACCATGCCTTCCCACCTGGAGCACACGGCGATGGCCAGGCCAGGGTGAGCAGTGGCCAGCAAGCTGTTGTTAAGGGCTGAGAAAATGTCCTCTGAGGGGTGAACCCTCTCGGTCCCTCATCCAGGGAATGAGCAAGGGAGCAAATGAACAAGGAAGTGAGCAAAGGAATAAACCAGGGAGTAAGCGAGTGAGCAAGGGAATAAAGAAGTGAGCAAAGGAACAAGGAAGGGAGCAAGTGAGTGAGCAAATAACCAAAAAATGCAGCAAAGCAGCAAACAAGGGAGCAAGCGAGGAGCCCTCTCTGTTCTGCTCTCGGTGCTGCCCCCCCTTAGTCTGACATCATATGGGTCCTTATTCTGTGACCACACCTGGCACCTAGGCACGAACCTTGCAGACAATGCAAGAGGAAGGAGTGAGGTGAACGGTCCTCAGCTGCTCCTAAGAGAGCCACCAGCAAACCCCGCCACTCCCAACCAGGCTCAAGAGTCCAGCACCAGCCGCAACTGCTGAGCTCTCAGAGAACCTCTCCATTATAAAGTGGAGACCGAAGCCTGAGGGGCCGAGGGAGCTGCCCACGACAACACAGACTGGCCACAGGACTGGAGCCCAGGCCGGGCCCCTTTTGACCAGGCCGTGTGTGCAGGGTGCTCGCTCTGGAAGGAAAAGGGAGGAGCCCGCAAGGGAGCAGGCTGGCACACTCCATGCTGGGAGAGAATGACCTGGGCTCCCAAAGCAAAAAGATCACTGCCTGGAGCCGTGCATTTGCACAAAGGAGAAATCAGTCACTTAAGACTCATTCACCACTCTAGGCCTCCCAGGGGGAGGGGAGCAGAGAGGCCAGGCGGGCACAGACTCCGGGCAGGGAGAGGCTCATCCCCCACCCTCCAGCGTACCTGTCGCCCCTCTGCACGCCCATGGGGATGCAGTAATTCAGCTCCAGTCGAGCAATGTTGCCGAGCCTGAGGACGATTCCAGCACCATAAGACCAGCGGATACACTCGGCCAGTTTACGAAGATGAGCTTTGGGACCTTCCCCTGAAAAAGGGAACGTATGAGTTATGGATTAGGGCGGGGTACGGGGCAGATGGGATGGCAAGGAGGCAGGCCGGGTCTCCAGCAGAGCTGAGTTCAGGTCCAGCCTTACACACCCAGAAGCTGTGCGACCCCATCTGCCTCAGTTTCCTCACCTGTAAAAGGGACATAACAGCATCTACCTCCCAGAGTTGTGAGGCTCAAATATAAAGTGCTTAGCGCAGTGTTAAATGCCATCATTTACAGGAACAGCGCTGTGCCAGTTGCCAACTATTCCTGCTTCCAGCCTCCATAGCCACCAGTGAAGGGAGAAATCCCCGTGGGGAAGGGGCCTGTTTCCTCATGACTCTCAGCATCACTTGTCAGCCAAGGACCCCCCGGAGAAGGATGGGGGCAGCATGGGTTGGGCACAGCCAGCCCCCCTCTCCCCTTGGCCCGACAGGTGCCACCTCAGACGCTGGGCCTGAGAGCCAGGAAGAGAGATGTTAAATAACTGAGAACACGAGAGGAGTGGCTGTGCCCCCAGACTACCCTGCTCCTCCTCCTCTCGGTAATGGAAGCCTCCAAGCCCCAGTGGGACTGCCTTGTCTGATTTTTGGATTGTGTCCTCAGTCTGCATAGTCGGTGCCTCATAAATGCTCCTTCCCTCCATCCCTCCCTCCCCCATCTGCAAGGGCCTTAAAATTTAACAGGGGAGAAAAGAAAAGCACTCAAACGACCCCAATAATGCGGAGTGCATTCTCCCTTAGCTGGGCGTTACCGTAGTTCAGGTTGCAAAGGTTTCCTGCGTTGAGGAAGAAATGTGTCCGGAAGAGATCCCCAAAGCCGCCCTGGCCCGGCCGGAAGGGCAGCGGCGTGTAGAGGTGCAGGCCGCCCGCCCAGTAGGCTTCTCCTCCCAGGTAGTCACCTAGAAGGGGGTGCAACACAGGCAGGGAGTGAGCAGGGAGTGCTGGGCCTCCCACACTCACACAGGGGGCGCATGGGCCATGGCCCCCAGTAAGGAGACAGCCGGAGGGTCTGTGGCCCCCAGAGCACCCTTCTCAGCCCCTTTCTTACAGCATGGCAGACTGCTACCTTTCACAGACTGTTATTGCTCCCCCTGCCCCAATTTCAAGGCCTGACTCAGTGTCCTCAGTGCCCCCAAGATGGGCAGCCCTGGTCTTTGGGGATTTGTGTCTATTCAGGGAGCAAGCTCAATGTAAGAGTGTAAGCTTCCCGAGGCAGGGGCTCTCATCACCCAGACCTTACTAGGGTTTTTTTTTTTTTTTTTTTTTTTTTTTTGTTAAATATATTACAGTATATTCTAGATACAATATATGTGTGTAGAACCGAATTTTTTGTTGCACAGGAAGAATTGGATTCAGAAGGTAAAAATAACAGTTTACATTCATTTCCCAGTGTTCCTTTTCTGGATGTAGCTGGTTCTGTCCATCATTAATAAGTTGGAATTGGATTAGTTCTCTATGTTGAAGAAATCCACTTCCATCAGCATACATCCTCGTACAGTATCATTGTTGAAGTGTATAATGATCTTCTGGTTCTGCTCGTTTCACTCAGCATCAGTTGATGTAAGTCTCTCCAAGCCTCTCTGTATTTCTCCTGTTGGTCATTTCTTATAGAACAATAATATTCCATAACATTCATATACCATAATTTACCCAACCATTCTCCAATTGATGGACATCCATTCATCTTCCAGCTTCTAGCCACTATGAAAAGGGCTGCCACAAACATTTTGGCACATACAGGTCCCTTTCCCTTCTCTAGTAGTTCCTTGGGGTATAAGCCCAGGAGTAGTATGGCTGGGTCAAAGGGTATGCACATTTTGATAACTTTTTGGGCATAATTCCAGATTGCTCTCCAGAATGGTTGGATTCTTTCACAACTCCACCAACAATGCATCAGTGTCCCAGTTTTCCCACAGCCCCTCCAACATTCATCGTTATTTGTTCCTGTCATCTTAGCCAATCTGACAGGTGTGTAATGATACCTCAGAGTTGTCTTAATTTGCATTTCTCTGATCAATAGTGATTTGAGACCTTACTAGGGTTTGCTGATAGGTAGAGTCTGGGAAGAGGAGGAGGACTCCCCCAAAACTGCTCCACAAACGTTTCCTTGGGGGTAGGCACAGGCTGCCCTCAAGAACTGGCACAATAGTACCGAAAAGTCACATTTAAGGCTGGAATCAAGTGGGGAGCCTTGGGGAGCTCCAGAAGGATGGGTGCAAGTGAGAGGGAACTAAGTGAGGGATGACAAGATGGATAAAGGTAAAGAAAGGGGCATTAGGAGGCACCCTGAAAGGCAGAGAGAAATCCTATCTCTGGAACAAAGGGCTCGTGTGGAGGGGAATTAAATGAGGCAAATACTGGAAAAAGAGCATCGATTCAGACCCAGCAGTACCCAAAGGCCGGGCAAAAAGCACGGTTAGATGAGTGTTTACCTAACCTGAGATCCAAAGAATGGCAAACTTTAAACCAGGTGGGCACTCTGAAGAGCCAGAAGTGGATGTCACAGAGGTCATCTGCCCTAGAGGAATCACTGAGGACCCCAGCCCAGAGAAGTGGGGAATCCTGGCCCTTGCAGCCTGGAGCCATCAGCCTCTCCCCAACCACCCAAGGTCTCCCACTGTGGAAGGACTGATTTTAAGGAAGTGGAGAAGAGCACTTCCTGCATGTAACCCCCACCCTTCACTTCCTGCCACGTCTCTGAACGCCATGAGGGAATATGGGGAGATCCGGGACTCAAAGTTTAAGGAGCAGAGAAGGACTGGCAGGGGCCCACTCCCAGATGGAAGCCTTGACCCCTGACCAGGAGAAAAGGCTTCTTTCTGCACTGAAGGCCCGGGCACCTGAACCTCACTGTCCAGGTGGGAGTCAAGAAGAAGGAAGCCTGGACTGGGAGGAGGATCAGAGGAAGAGAAAGAGAGGGAGGAGGAGAGGGAGAGAAAGAGGAGGCAAAGGGAGAGACAGCGTGGGCCCGAGTGCATGCTCATGGGCTTGAGTGCATTCTGGCCAGGGCAGACACAGACTGTTTGGTCACTGGGAGCCCCGTAGCCCCCTGGGGGTCTCCCTGGGCCAAGGCTGTTCCCCAAGGGATGCGGTGTGTTTGATGGCCATCACCAGGGGGACACGGGGTATGTGTCCCCAACTATGGCCCAAGCATAAATGATTAGAAACTGAGCCACAAAAAGGAGGCTCCAGAGTTGGGTGGGCAGGGGGCTCAGTGGAGGATTCTCCCACAGGCCTGGGCGGAAAGGAGGAGCCAGCGCGGCCCCCAATGGGGGAGTCCAGGAAGCGAAGGATGCTGAGGGGGAACAGCCAAAGTGTCGGCCCCAGAACCCCGGTCGGCGTCCCTGGCTCCGGACCTCCCGGCAGGAGGCCTCCCAGGCACTTCTAACGAGGTCCAGGCTGGCCTCGACAAGGTCGTGTCACAAGTCAGGGGAGAGGATGGGGCAGGAAGGGCCGCTCTCACCTTCGCTTTGAGGTCCGATGCTGTACATGCTGAAGCCACGGACGCTCGTGGGCCCCCCGAGGTAGAACCTGAAAGATAACAGGCGCCCTGTTCTGTGCCAGTCAGAGGACCCAGGCTGCTTCTGACCTTGAGAGCAGCTTGAGAAGTGGGAAGCCCTGGCTTCAGAGCCCGCCTGTGACCCCCTAAAGGCTGCCCGGGACAAGTCACCAGGGGTGACAGCACGGGCCACCCCCGCCCTGAGGGCTTCCACCCGCCCGTGTGCACTCCCTCGAGAGCTCTCGGCCCTGCTCTCTATTCATTCCAGTGACTTAGCACCTTGTGAGAATCCCAACAAGATCCTGCCGTGTTCTGACACCTGACAGCCCCAGAGCGGGACTCCCCACCATATTCTCAACACAATTAAAAAATAAAGTAAAACGCAAACTGTGCCATCCTTAAATGGCCACAGATGTTCTTCACAAGGTCTGTGGATCAGCCAGTTTGTCACTCCAATGACAGGCCCGGGCCTGGAAGAGAGCCCGGGAGCCCCAAACCAACGGCGAGGACACTCAGGCAGGGAGAAGGGAGCCGACTTGGGCGCAGGTTCTGAGGGACGGTGACGCAGAGACGAAGAGGGCAGAGCGGGCTCACCTGTCAGCAATGCTCGAGGGCTTCTCCCCGATGGGCACCAACAACCCGCCCCAGAGAGAGGCCGACAGAACCTAGGGGGAGACGTGGGTGAGGGGGAGCGCCGGCTCGGGGAGGGAGTCCCCCAGGAGAGCCCTGGTCTCCAGCCGGGCCAGGACGGCCCAGAGGCTGCGGGGACACGTCGGCCCTCCACAGGCGCTGGACTGCCAGGCCACTACAAGTCCCACAAAGGCAGGCGGTGATTTCCCTGAGGATTCACCTTCAGCCGGGACCAGCCCCCCTCTCCCAAGGCCCCAGTGGCCGCCTGCCCAGCACTCACGGTGTCCATGAGGAACTGCTGGTTCAGCTGAAGCTCGAAGTCTTCTTTCAGGAAGCTCACGTCCCCGCCCGTGTAACCGGCCAGCTCCTGGTGCACGAGGGAGAGCAGAGCAGGGCCCCGGTCAGCAAGGGGCATCCGGAGAACCCCTGCTGGGGTGCTGAGCCTTGGCGCCTGGGCCCCCACACTCTCAGAGGCGTCCCCGAGAAGCGCGTGAGAGACCAAGCAGGGAGCACTGGCCATCGTGAGCCAGGCAGGCAGGGCCCCCTTCCTCCGCCCCACACCCCCAGAACCATGCCGGGAACAGGGCTGCGGGCCCACATCCTGTCTCCGGCTCGCCCTCCCACCTAGCCCCCCGGGATCCCCCCACCTCTGCACGGACACTACCTGGTTCACTTTCAGCAGGGCGCCCTTCTTTGGTAAGATGGAGGAATTCCGAGAATCAATGACCATCGCGTGCTGAAAGGAATGTGAATGAGGCCTGGTGAGGGCACATCTGCTCAGGGGGCTTTCTCAGTGCCCCCCCCCGAGGGGATGGGGAACCAGGGGGCATCCTCCCCATCCTCCTCAGGCGCAGATGAGGGACAAGTGAAGAAGCTTCCTGGTGGGAGGGCCCTGCTCCAAGCCTCCCTCCTAGCACAGCGGGGGCGACTCCAGCCTCAGGGCCCAGAGGGGGGAGGGTGGCTTGAGGCCCACCCACATCCTCCTGCTTTCTGTGACCACGCACTGGGGGCCCCAAACCCACTTTCTCCTCCCCCCAGTAAAACTGACTCGGGGTGTGCTGTATTGCTGTGATCCCAGAGAAGGGCCAGGCAAAGAGGGAAAGGAGAGGGGCCCTCGGGGCACATGGCTGCTGCCAGGAGCCTCTTCCCCCAGAAAAAGAAGCACCCGTACCGAGAGAGACGATTTAAGAGAGTGTCCGCTCTCCTTGCGAACGGCGAATGAGGCTGTCCTGGCGAGACAGCCCAGCTCTCGCCACACGCCCTCCCACTTCACGGTGTGGCTCGTCTTCCAGATGGGGAACTGCAAAGGAGGAGAGACCCTGAGAGCTCGGCCCGCAGCGGGGCTGGTGTTCACTCCAGGGGAGGCAGGTGGCACAGTGGGCACCATGCAGCAGGCACGGCGCCTCCTCTGCGCACACGGGCACGGGCGGCTGGGGCTAAGGAGCCGGTCACCGGGAGGCCCCCAAAGCACCGCCCAGCTCAGCTCCCTGCTTTATAGGTAAGGAAACTGAGTCCCAGACACTGGGGCAAAGGCACCGAGCAGCCCCGGGCAGGCCTCCTGCCACCCTCCTGTGTGTCCTTGGGCAGGCCCAGCCCCCCATGCTCACACAGACACACTCAGTCCCACGTACGCTCACACTACTCTCAGCAGAGACACTTGCTCACACCCCCCTCACACAGGAAATAACATGGAGGGTGAGCCCGCTGTGGGCCACCTGCTTTTATGCACCTCAAGTTCCTCACAAGCAGCTCAGGGGGCCTGGGATGAAGACTCGGTCTCAGACACTAACTGCCTGTGGGACCCTGGGCCATTTAATCCCTGTCTGTCGCACCTCCCTCCCGGGATAGCTGGGAAGGTGATTACTAGCCCAGGATGCATACAGCAGGTGCTCTATCCATGCTCCCCCCCACCCTTGCCGACAGGCTCCCGGGGTGCAAAGCTGGGCTGCCTGGGGTCACGGCCTGGCCTAACAGATGCTGGTGACCCCGGGACCCCTTGTGCGTGTGGGGGACACAAAGCTTTCCCGGCAGCCGGGATCTGGAGGCCTGAGTGGGAGAGGCCCAACAGAGCAGGCCCACCTTCTCCCAACCTCCCAGAGGCCGCAGCTAACCTAGCGCAGTGAGGGCGGGCCGGGCAGCTTGTGCCGGGAGCTGCAGTGCGCCCCAGGGGCAGAGCGGAGGGCAGGAGCGTCCCCCCTTGTGCCCTCAAGCCTTAAAGGTCACCAGGAGCAGCAGGGCTGGGGGGGCACTGCCCTATTAACCCCCCTGAACTCTTCTATGAAAGGAGAGAAGGTTTCAAGGACAGAGCCAGCTTGGTTCTGCCTGTATGCTGGGGGAACAAGGAGCAGGCAGACGGGGGACTCCAGGGAAGACAAGGGGAGGCCCCTGAGACAGGCCACAGGGCCTGGGACCAGCAGCTTCTCCCCTCCCCGAGTGTTCTGGAGCTGCCTCCATGAGTCCTGAGGTTGTGAGGGAGTCCAGACCACGGACCCATGGGCAGGACCGATCAGTGTGGCCCACTCCCTGCCCACCCTCGCGTCCCCACTCACGCTGTACTCGGCTGACACGCCTCTGTCTGTCTCACGAAGGGAGCTCCACGGGAACTGGCCAGTGACTTTATACAGGTTCACAGAGAAGCTGCGGGGAACGGAAGGGGCAGCAGGGAGAGCTGGTGAGCCTGGCAGTCACCCTAACGCCCACCTCAGGCCCGTGGGAGCCCCTCCCCAACGGGGCAGCCGGGCTTACTTCCTGTCAAAGTTTCCAGGCTGTGGCTTGAAGAAGGAGAGGCCATAAGAAGTTTCCTTCGTTCCATAGGAGAACTGAAAAGTCACCTTCTCTGCACGGCCAAAAATATTGGGGAGCTTGAGGCCCAGGACCTAGGGCAGGAAGAGAAGCAGCGTGGGTCAGTGGCCCCAGGGCTACTTAAGAGGGTCCCACCTCACACACTCTGGGTGACCCCAGTCTTCACTCAGTCCAAGCTCATCCAAAAGGGATTCAGGCCAGAAATGGCGTGGCCATCAAGCAGTGCCTGGGAACCCTGGCAGGGGCCAAGATGGTCCATGGGACCCGCTCAATGACCCGGGAAAGCCCGGCCCGAGGCGGAACAATTTATTAGCCCAGTGCCGGGAACAGAAGAGCCTGCACGAACCTGCCGGCTTCCCCCGACCCAAGAGGGGAGGCCCTCAGTTGGATCTCTAGCTCATGGCTTCATTATTTGGTTTCAAATACTAAGATGTTACAATCCAGTGAAAAATCACGTTTCGATGCCAAGAGTTTGATCGCTTTCTGGTTCATGGTCTTTGGGGACGAGCCACCCACGCCACTGGAGCGGGAAATCCAGAGCGTATTGATTAGATCCGTCTTTTGAAATGTTAGGTCACCCCCGAGAGCCATCTCTCAGAACTGAAGAGCCATTAACACTTCTCTGCCTTCGAGACAAAATTCACACGCTCTTCCACACGGATCCACCAAAAGTCCCAGGAGGAGACGCACACGCTAGGCTCCGGCCGACAGGCAGACCTGTTTGTGACGAGGGCCCCCAATCTGGGGCAAAGGGGGGAGCTCCTGACGGGGCCGTCCAAAGAGGAAGAAAAAGGGAGAACGCCCATGACACACAGGGAGGAAAGTGCGGAGGCAGAGGGAGCTCATGGGCTCCAGATTCAGTCTCACGGCCAGTGCGCTGCGCCTGTCGTTCGTGCTCACGACGTCTGTCAGGTCAGTACACCAAAGGTAGGCTAGCGCTAAGCCCCCATTAGGGGCAATGGGGGGAGGACAACAGACAAGGTTCCCGCGCTGCTTCTCACAAGAGGGAGCTGTGGCCAAACACCGACAGGTGGGCCGTCCCTCGGGACAGTTTTTCTTATGGGAAGGGGGGCAGTGGGAAAAGCAGGGGCGTAATAAGTGGAAGGCGGCTTCAAGGGCTTCTAAACCACAGACAAATCCACCACTAGAGGGGGCAGTTCTATTTAAATGGGGAGCCCTTTGACAAGAGCCCAAGGCCTAAGGGGGCACAGCTGGGGGGTGGGGGGAGAGGGTTCTTGAATCATTCTGTTCTGCTGACATAGAAGGTGACTCGGGGGGAGGAGAAGCAGGGGGTCCTAGGAGCTGACGGACCTTGGCCAGAGCCCCATTCCCTCCCTTGCTCTTCAAAGAGGAGCTCTGGGCAGCGACTGCCTTGCCCCCAGGGCCAGGGAGCCACACTCGGAGCCCAGAGAGCTGGGCGGCAGAAGCACCGGACCCTGGTGAGCTCTGCCACTGGCTCTCACTGACTGTGAGCCAGGCCGCCCACCCCCCGTCCCTCAGAACGACGACGAGACCCCTTCTCTAAGGCCCCTCTCTGCCCCGACGCTGTGACTGGACAGGAGAAACAAGCGTACCATGCTGCCTTCGTTGTTGCCCACCATGGTGTTGTAGCTGCCCGTCAGCCGCCTCAGCTCAGTGACCTCAAAGGTGACGTCTAAGCCATTGGGGAGGGCATCATCTCCTGCAGGGGGGACAGACCCGCAAGTCGAGACTAGGAAGCATGACCAGGAAGGGCACAGAGGAGACAGGTACAAAGTTTCGCACCCCCTGACACACAAAAGGTGGCAGAAGAAAAGGGCACAGAGCAGACCCTCAGACCCCCGCAGGAGAATCTGGGGCGGGTCCAGGGCCCTGCATCACACCCAGTCTCTGACAAATCAAGCTTCCCCTCCAATTGACCAGACGTGGGGAGGGAGGCGGGGGCCCAGCATGGGGAGCCCAGAGCAGCGGGGCAGGCCGCGCCAGGCTCCCCCACACCACCCGGCCCTGGGAGCCCGGCCTCTGGTCCTCCTTCACCCGCATGGGTGTGGTACATTCAAGAACACCAGTGTCTGCTGGGCCCTGAGCGGCTCAGAGGCCCCCCCGCCGGCCCTGCCTGAGGCCCCCAGGCTCACCTACCTTGGCAGGTGTCAATCAGAACATCCACCTGCCTAAAGATGCCAAGTCGGAGCAGCTTCTCCCGCGCCTCGTGGGCCTTCCTCATCACCTGCAAAAGGAACAGAGCCTGGAATTTACGAGCAGGGGACGATGAGCGGAACTGGAGCGGCCCGTCACTTTTAAAGCCCGCTTCCACCCCAAGACCTTGCTGCTACCCACAAACACCTGCGGCACATACAGGATGTCAAATTTAATATTTTGGAAGGAAAACATCACAGGCACCCCCACGGCCTATGGAATTCCGGGCACTAACGGTGCCGCTGACAGCCCCCAGCCCAGGCCTGCTCCCGCCTCTCATGAGCGGGGGGTCACGGGATCCGAGCCCCCTGAGCTGTTATCCCAAACCGAGCGGCCTGAGAGAAGGGCTGCTGGCTAAGGCCACACTCACGTCAATGAGATTCTTTGCCTTGAAGACATCCCCGATTTCGTACATGATGATGTCATCTTTGGTCCTTCCCAGGCCATCGAAGTGCACATGCTGGACCACCACCTAAGCAGAGAGGGCCCCTGACGTCACCAGGACCTCAGGCTCCCGACTCCGCTTCGGCCCACGCCCTGAGGCGACGCGAGTCCCGGCCCTAACCCGTTTTCGTTCTGACTTCCCGGTGCTGAAGCTCAACGGACACAATCTTCAAACGAACCCAAGCCAGCCCAGCTCGGCCTCTCAGCTACCCCGAGGTGGGACCCCGTCTGCGCCCGCCCTTCTCCGCCCCCTGGCAATCCCCCTTTTACTACGACCCTGTACATGTCACGAGACTCCAGAATCATTCTTTGCACAGTTTCTTTTCTCATTTAGATCCAATGCCTTTCTCCTTACAGACCACTCAGTGACCGGAAGTCCAGCAATAAACCTGTTCTCACACACAAGGGGCGGGTCTTGGGGCCTCGGGGTTACCCGCCACGGAAGGAGGGGAGGGAGCCCCTCGGGATGGGCAGCGCCGGGCTCCGAGTCTCCCAGCAGGTACTCACGTCTTTGTTTTCCAGGACCTCCTGCTTAATTTCAGGTTCGACCTCCACAAATTCGGCCTCATCTCCCAAACCTCCAAAGTCAGGCCCGCTGACCGGAAGGGGCTCCAAGCTCTGAAGGGAAAAGGCAATCACAGCTAGGGGCTGACGGGACCAAGAGTGGCCGGCAAGGACGCCACGCCGTATCGGGCACTCAGGCCAGGCCTGTCACACGGGCGCAGCTGAGGAGGAAAAGGGCTCACAGACCCCCACAGGCCGATTCTAAGGCGGGAGCAGAGAAGGACAAAGGAGCAGGCGTGGGGAGGGGGAGGCCAGCCTCGGACCTTTGGCCCAGACCGTCTCTGTTCTCCCACTTCACGGCCTCGGCAGGGGAAGCTCACCCTGAACAACAAGGTCCTGCTGCTCACTCCAAACGCAGCCTGCTCCGATGAGACTCTTCTTCTTCTTCACAAGGCCAGGCCCAAGTTCTGTCCCACGCTAAGTGTGCGAGCACGCGCGCACACACACACGCACACGCACATATGCACACACACACACATATGCACACACGCACACACACTCACACACATATACACACATGTGCATGCACACGCACGCACACTCACACACATGCACACACACTCACACACATGCACACACACACGCACTCACACATGCATACACTCACACACATATACACACACATGCATGCACACGCACACACACTCACACGCACGCACACTCACACACATACACACACTCACACACATGCACACACACACGCACTCACACATGCATACACTCACACACATATACACACACATGCACAGCCCTGCTCAGGCAGACCGGGATGAGCCAGAGTCGTCAACCCGACACAGGTCACCGGTTCAGAGAGGACCCCTTGGGGAGCCCGTGGCCCCGCCCTGCGGGGAGGCGAGTGAGGTCACGGGGTCAGCCGGCAGGGGACACGTCCCACCGTGATGGAGGCAGGGGAAACGAGGCTCCAAGGGGCCTTGCCCACGGTCACACAGGGAGCCCCTAACGGCCCACAGTCCAACCGCTGGCTCAGGGGTGACCGGGAAGCCTTTGTGGGGCGGGGCTTGTGGTCAGGTGGGACGCAGCCAGCACTCGCCGGTCACCCGGCTGACACCCTCACCCTCGGCTGGGGCACCCTCCTGGGGGGTGGCAGTGTCTGGCCTGGGGGCGGTGCCTGCCTCGGCAGGGGCCCAGGGCCCGAGCAGGCGGACTTCCCAGTCCTTGCTGGCCCCGCGCCCACCTGGCTCCAAGGGCACGGGAAGGAGAGCCTCGTGCTCACAAGGGCCTGGGGCTGCCCTCTTCTGACTCAGCTTCCCCATCTGTAGAATGGGACGCACCACCGGAGAGCGGGCACAGAGCGCACAGGAGGCAGAGGACCCGAGTTCAAATGCTGCCCCAGCCGCTTCTAGCTCTGTGACCCTTGACATGTCCCTTCGGCACGGCTAATACCGTGGCAGAGCGGCCTCTGGCGGAGACCCCTACGTCCAGCGGGCCCCGTTATGTGTCACCATTTTACAGATGAGGAGACTGAGGCAGGCCGGGGGCGGGGCCTGGCCACCCTGCCCCCTTCACATAGAGCCGTATTGCCAGGGAGGCCCGGGAGAGCGTCGGTACCGGTGCAGACCAGGGGGACATTTAAAGTACCCGGATGCCGAAGCAGGTGGAGCGCGGTGGTCACGTGCCCGGGGCAGTAGACAGATAAACCCCAGGGTCCTCCTGGGCCGCGGCCGTCCTCCCCAGAGAAGGCGCTTGGGCCAGACGGACCAATCGATCGCCAGTGATCGATTCGTTGAGTCAAGCGGTGGGCTGGTGACCCCAGCTCTGATTCTGGCTGTTTAGTTTCCACATCCAACTCTGCCGCGCGCCCACGGGCGGAGGGAGCGGGCCTCAGTTTCCCGTCCTCCCCCATGTTCTCCCATTCCCCCTCCTTTTCTCCCCGCCCCCGCGCGGCCCCGCCTTACCCGCGCGTGCACGGTGCCCATGGCGCCCTCCCAGGGAAAGGGCGCAGACGGCCCCGCGGCGCACGGAGGAGGCCCGGGGGGTGGCGGGGGACACGCGGCGGCTCCTCGGCAGCGGCCTCAGTCAGCGCGGCGCGCGCAGCCCCGGACAAGGCACGCTGGTGGCGGCCATGACACCCACCCTAACCCCGCCCCGGCCTCCAGTGCTGCCCGAGCCTATTGGCCGGCGCCGCCGTGCTCCGGAAGTCCTCGCGGAAACCCGAGCTATGCGCATGCGCAAAGCGGCGGAAGCGGGGTGGGGGGGCGCTTGGTGCGATGGCCGACGGGAGAGGGCCGAAGGGCGACGGGGCGAAGGGCGACCAGCAGGTGGAGGTCAAGTCTGGCTGGGATGACTCCAGAGGGCGGGGCATCCCGGAAGGCTGGGCCGGGGGCGGAGCCGCTGCGGCCTTGAGATTCCGGTGCCTTTAAGGACTGGGAAGAAAACAGAGTAAGAAACTCCTCGTTTTACAGAGGGGTGAGAACTGAGGCACCACGAGGGCACGTGATGTAGTGTCCCAAAGCTAACCCACCTTTTTCTAGAGGGTCTCACGTGGTTTAGGGGCGACTCGAGCCTGGGGGCTGGGGGCTGTTGTCCCATTTTACAGATGAGGGCGCTGAGGCAGCCCCCCCCTTCCAGGTCCCACGGTGCGCCCCAGACGTTGGATGAAAGAGCCCGAGCCCATCACAAACCCTCAGGGCTGAATGACCTTGGCCCGCCCCCGGGTCTCGGGCCCAGCTAGATTTAGGGCTGAGCCGGCCTTGCTTCGCTCACTCACAGATGTCTCCCGTGTGGAGCTGACCCTCACCCAATCCCCCCGCGGGAATTCCAAGAAAATGACCGAGGCGGGACCGGCGTCCGGTCTGGCGGCTCACACGTGACCGCCGCGGAGCCCTGTCACTGGTGTGGAATGCTTGTTGTTCTCCCGAAGCTCCTTCCCTACAGCTGGCCATCAGGGCCTCCCAGGAATGAGCCAGGAGCGTGTTCTGCATTTTTAAGTTAGCCTCAGAGAGCGGTCTGTTCGCATTGCTGGCGTGCCTAGCAGAGACTCTCTGTTCTGGGGGGTTTCTGGGAAAAGGGAGGACGAGGAGCTGCCTTCTCGGGGCGGGAGGTGGGGTTCCCGGCTCCGCTCTTTCTGGTATAAGCCTGTACCGTGGGGGATGGGAGCGCGTGCCCAGGGGCCCAGAGCGGCGGAAGAAAGCACGGTCCGAGGCTAGAGAGGGTGCTGTCTGGGCCCCGCAGGCTGCAGATGTCTGGCCTTCCGGGCCTGTCGTCGGGAATGTAAATAAAAGATACCCGGCAGCCTCTGCGGCAGGAGGGGGACAGCGGGGTTTAGCCTTTTAAAGAACAGACCCGGCTCCTTCAGATCAGAGGGGGGGGCTCTGACCCGGCGCTGGGTCTGCTTTAGGTGGAGGAGCGGAAGGGGGACATGTCTGCCCGCGGCAGATGTAGAGATGGAGCGTCAGGTATCAGCAGTGGTGAGGAAGGTGACGGAGCAGGGATGGAGGTGAAAGGCTCGAAAGGCTAAAGGTCACGTTTTATCTGGGATGTGAAAGAATTTCTGGAGCGGGGCCTGGTGGATACCTGTCACAGTGTATTTGACTGAGTAAGATCCCGTCAGACCCGTCAGAGCGCGTTCTGGGTCTCTGGCCCTTCCGAGGAGTGAGGGAGCCCCGTACTAGGCGCTCCCAGAGGCTTAGGACTTAGTTCCTGGAAAGAAGAAGAAACCCTCCTCCACCCCGGCTGGCGAGGGGGCAGATACTCTCCCGCCCTCTTCCCAGAAACGGGGCTTGTCGGGGAGCACTTGCCGTGGGCCAGCCGCTGGGCCAGGGACACACGGGAAGGCCTGAAACCGTCCCCGGGAACTGTCTATAATGCTT
This sequence comes from Sminthopsis crassicaudata, assembly GCF_048593235.1. Lineage (NCBI taxonomy): Eukaryota > Metazoa > Chordata > Mammalia > Dasyuromorphia > Dasyuridae > Sminthopsis > Sminthopsis crassicaudata. The sequence goes on along the minus strand of NC_133621.1, from coordinate 304,088,009 downwards.
ACATTTCAAAGTCTTAAGGAATTAAAATGTGAAAACCGTCCAGATCCCGCACAGATGAAAAAGAAAAGTCATTAAGTTCTCCAAGTAGATGAAGAATAAAATTCCACCGAGCCTGTAATCTGAGCAGATTGAGTTGTCACGTTCTCCCGCCTTTACAGTCCATGATCTGTGGACTTATCTCAGTGAGCTGAGCCCCGGTGGGGGAGAGTTAGGGGAGGCTCCGTAATCTGGCATAAGTGAGTCGCTGTGTAAGTGCTCCAGGAGCCTGGCCAGGATCTCTGCCACAGCTGCCCATGGGAGAGCCCGGTGGCCGCAGCCAGCCCAAATCTGCCCCAGATATTCATAAGTTTGTCCCTGGACAGACCATTGGCCCCTATTTACCTCGGCTTCCCCTTCCGTGAAATGAACCACGGCAAACCGCGTCAGCGTCTCTGCTGAGAAAACCCTAGAAGGGCCCTGGAGAGTTGGGTACAACTGAACAATAATAGCTGGGGAAAGGCTGCGGAGCCGGACATCTGCAGGGGCCATTTCCCCTCCTGAAGGTGAGAGCAGATGCACCGTGGCTTTTGGTACCCCAGGAAGAGGCCGGGCAGAGCCCCCTGTCTCTGACTGCTGTCTCCCTCCTCCAAAGCCGTTAGTAAGACAGTGAACCTCAGTGATCGCTTGTCTGTCTATAGCACATGAAGGCTTCAGAATCAGAAGGCCTGGGTTTGAATCCCTGGCTAAGCTTCCCCTTATTTGTACAGAGACCTCAAAAGACCTGTCTTGTTATACATTTATGACTTGTTATACATAAATGACTCCATTGAAAACAAGTTCTATTGAAAAATCATAAATAACAATAACAATCATTATACTTAAATTCCGTCATATTTTAGAGCCAAAATAGGCCTTAGACCTTGGGATCCTTGTGGTGAACCATTTTTCAGTTGTGTTCAGTGTATTTCTGAAATACACCCATTAAAAGGTTCCTACTGCTAGAGTCAAATGGCCGAGTTTGCAGTTTGCCTATTCTTAAACCTAGCTCAATCGTGGTGCTCTGGGCAGTAACGATTTTCCCTTCTGCAGTTTGGTTAGCACTGTTTGTCTCCTCTCTGCCCTACCCAGGTTCTAAGCTTCATGGGGCTGGCGCTGTCTCAATTGTCTGTGTATCTTTGCCCAGCACCTGGGACACAGGAGTCGCTTTGTAAGGGATTACTAGAGTGAAATAAAATAAGATGTAATGTTGAAATAGGTGTCGTGGTAATGCAACCCTGTGGGCAGAGCCATCTGACCTATAAAAATTCTTGGAAAACAGCTTCAGGCTGACTGAGGCAGAGAGACAGCAGAGTAGAGTTGCTCCATACCCAATATGTTTAGAAGTGGAGTTGTTAAAGTGTGGGAACATGAGATTCTTGAAGGAAGGGCTCATGCCACCAGAAGTAAATGCCTGCTTATTAGAAACTCTGCTTACACTCACATTGATGCAAATAAAACTATGAGACTTTAGAAAAAAACTTTTTTTAAACTTCCAGATATTGATGCACATAAATACAGACCACATAGACATTAAAAACCCTCGTATCTTTCCTAATCTGTTTCCTTTAACAAGCATTTTATTTAAATGGTCAAAGTTCCTCCAAAAGAGAGATGAAAATATTCTCAGTGCCAAGTCATCCCGCACCAACCAGTGAAATGACTGCCTGCTGGGTCAATGGCCCTTTCTTTTTGTGAAGCATCATCCCCTAACCTATTTACCTAGCCAGCTCAAACACTTGACTTAGGAAAGGAAGAGCAGAAATATTTTGTTTCCTTTAAAAGTGACTGAAAATTTGATTTATTTTAATTTTTTTATAAAAGTAAATTGGAAGATTCAGAACGGAAATCTATACTTCTGTGTGATTGTAGTGTCTGATAGAGCATTATAAAGGAAGTTTGAAAAGTAACTCTCAAATGTGATAAAGGATTTTATGCCCTTACAAATAATTTTGTAAATTTCTCTTCTGAAATGACTTATAAACGTTGTTCTATTGGAGAAGCAGAGAATCTTCCTCCTCAGTCATTTTATCATTCAAGAAAAATGTGAGATTGGATCTTAAGACAGAATGTTTTTCATTGCTAGCTTTGGTTTTCATTGAAGATGAAGTTGAAAGCTTTTCGTTGAGCCTTTCTTCCAGATTGTAAAAGGGCTGAGAGCTTCTGAGCAAGGGCAGGCTGCTCCAGGCAAGCTGGTTATTTCTTCCTAAAGTTGGGCTTTGGTTCCTGAAAAGCAAAAATGATCCCTTGTCTTCTTAGATTGTAACAGGAAGGAATATCTAAGGTAAAATCACTTGAATTTGAATTCTGGAAGTGTAGATTCCTCTTTAGACTCCACAACAACTTGAGCAGCCTTGGAAAAGGCCTTCATTTCCTCACCTGTAAATGAAAGGCTTAGAGTCAATCAGGGAGTCTTAACCTTTTTGGTGTCATAGATCCCTTTAGCAGTTTGCTAGAGCCTGTGGATCCCCTTTCAGAATCTTATATTTTAAGTATATTAAATAAAATAAAATACATAAGTTTACCAAGGAAACCAATAACACTGAAATAGTGATCAGAATATTTAAAAACAAAATGGAGGCCTAGATTGAGAAGTCATGGACTTGAACTCTAAAGTCCCACTCCAAGTCCCATATGCCTATTATATTATCCTGTTTACCGTGGGCACCCAATAAATGTTGGCTGAAAGAGTAATGGGTCTTCCTGTTTTGAGTATATGCATATGCAGCTAAATAATCTGCTTACCTGGATTCTAGAAGACAGTCTCGTGATAGACTGAAAATTTTATAGGCAACACACTGCAACCATTCGAGGTCATCCGACATAGCTGGAAACCATCTCACTAGCCTGAACAAAAACAAACAAACAAAAAAGAAGCACTTCAGCATAACACACACACACACACACACACACACACACACACACACACACACACACACACACACCTGAGTAAGTTGGGAGCCAAGAAAGGCAGTTAGCACAGGAGGGGAGCAAGGAAAGTTTCAGAAGATTAGCATCAGATGCTCCCATTGTAGAACGACAAAATTCTACTTTCATTGGCGTGCTAGCTTTTATTTTGTGTTGACTTGGATATGTCATCATGAAGACCTCTGAGGAACACATCCCACATGTTACGTGATGGAACCTCACTGCCTTGTTCAGAGCCTGGCATTCAACAGGACTGACATCAGTGGGTTGGATCAAGTTTCCTGGTGCTTTTAACAGGATTTGAGAGCATGAAAAGTAAATGATACCAAAAGGCTTAGGGAAAATTGGGGAGGTGGGGGTGGAATTCATTCAATAAAGCTGAGAGTTTCAATGGGAATTTTAAAAAGTTTTTCTGTCATGTCATCATGTCATGTCATCAAAAAGGATGTGACTCAAGAACATTGTGTCTTAGGAAATTCTGATATAAATGGAAAGACATTACAAACACATACTTGACCAGCTGTTAACTTATGGTTAATCACAACTATGAGGAAGGTTAGGTGTGGTGGTTTTGTTGTTGTTGTTGTTTTGTTTGTTTTTTTAAGATCGCAGAACATGTGAGTATAGCTTTGTATCTTAGTCACATGCAGGAAGGTCTTCTCCTTGGAAAACTAAGTTGTTGTGGTCTGAAACTGTTTAGAAAAAACAGACTTCAAGTATCAAGCAACAAGCATTGATTTCGTTTTCTATATTAGACATTGGGGATACAAAGAGGACCCTGCTCCAGGAGCCAGAACCCTAGGGCTCATATCCTACAATAGGCCACTCACTTTATGAACCTGACTTTTCTGATTTTCACTTCTGTGTCCTTTTCTTTTTGAATAAAGTTATATTGATGCTCTCTCCTTATAACATTGTTACTTCTGAATAATTCTCCCCACCAATAATAAGGAATAAGTTCAGTCAAATGAAGCCAAACATTACATTGGTCATGTTTGAAGACACATAGCTCTTACCATCTCCTACCTCTTTATCTATAGGCAGAAGGAACACTTCACTATCACCTTCTGGAAAGAACTCAGCTCGTGAATCTCATTTTACAATACCTACCTTACCCTAGCTCACAGGATTGGAGAAAATGCTTTGGAAACTTCAAAGAGGTCTACAAAGTTAAGATTGCATTATCAATAATGCTTCCTATTTTGCACTTAAGAAACCATCAGGAGAACAATTTATACAATGTCATAAAATGGGATAACAATAACAGTAACAAAGTTAAGAACTTAGATCAACACAGTGACCAATGATAATTCTAGAGAACCTAGATAGTTCTCTATGTAGGCATTTTGAGATGCCTACATCCTTATAGAGAGGGCATGGATTCATGGTGCAGAAAATTGTCAATGATGACAAAAGGTAGGAATAATATTGGAGAGAGGGAATGTGGAAAGATAGATGTTTTTAAGTGCATTAGCTCTTGTAAATTGTAACCATTTTGGAAAACAATTTGGAATTGTGCAAATCAAGTCTCTACCCTTTAACCCAGAGAATCAACTCAGAGCCATATACTGCAAAGCAGTCATTGATCAAAAGAACATCCTGATATATATTGCAATAATTTTGAGGTAGTAAAGAACTGGAAACAAAGTAGATACCCATCAATTAGAAAATGACTAAAAAATTGGCATAAGAATATAAGTGGAACATTACTATACTGTAAGAAATAATGAGGCATTCACAGCAACATGAAAAAAATTAAGTGAACGGATGCCAAGTCAAGTTGACAGAGCCAAGAACAATGCCAATGACAGTGGAAGTGCAAAAAACAGCCACAGGACAACGAGATTAAGATCTACAAAATCACAAGCATGCTTGACCACAAGGAAGAGATATGAGAAGATACCACCTTTCTGCGGTTTATGATGCGGTTTATGATTACATTGCATGTGCTATCAAATGTTTTCAGTGCATTTATTCGTTTTTTTTCTGATTTTTTTATTTATTTTTAAAATATTCTCTTCAATAGGCTGACTCTTGAAGGAGTGGAGAAAGTAGGGAAATCTAAGCAGCACTAAAACAACCTATCAATAAAGAAATGTAAAGAGTGATTAGTAACTTCAGAGAGCATAGTTTCACTTGCTCTGAAAGCCAGATTGCAAAGGGTTGAGGATTGAGTAGGAGGAAAAGAAGGGAAAGAAACAAGTTGGGACAGTATACTTTAGATGTTGGTCAAGAAAACAATGAGGACTATAAGAGGCTGAAAAGATGGTAATGAGGGATTTTTTTTTGGTTGTTGCTGATAGAGATTGGGCATGTTTGAACACAGTAGGGAAGAACCCATTTGATTGGCAAGGATGGCTATTAGAGAGACAATGCTGGAGGATGTAATCTGATAAAGAAAATGGGCTCAAGGGCGGCATATAGGATTGACTTTGGCAATGGGAGTTTTAAGAAGTTTTTAAGATGAACAGAAGGCTCATTTTTCTCAGCCGAGTAAGAGGCAAGGTTCTCGGCTAAGGGAGAGAGAAAAAAAGGAAGGTATGAGAGGCTGGAACAAAGAAGAGAAGGCACTGATTAGCTTCTGAGGGAATGATCCTGGAAATCAATTAGAGAGGAATAAAAAGATTGCCTTGTTGCCCTGAGAGCCTCGTTGAAATTGCATAACATATATTTATATTGCATGCAGTGAGCATAGTTCTCTGTCTTCCTTTGGCAGCCCTTGAGTGGGAGCAGAGGTGGCAGATGGTAAGAGTCATCTGTGGCAGGGGTTTGACAACAAATGAGATACGGAGTCAATTTGGTTAACTAGAGGATAGAGATTGGAAGAGAGGAAAGAAATTACAATAGAAATAGTAGCTTAAAGTACTGAAGGGTAGAAAGTTTAAAATCAGAATGAGGGTGAATAGAGTTAGGAAAATGGATGAAAATAATGGTCAAATGGAAAAATATGAAGAGTTTTTAGTAAGGAAATAGGAACTAATGAGATCCAGGGCATCACCATCTCTGGGTGTGGTGGAGGTGGTATAAAGAAGCAGGCCATGAAATTTAAGAAAAGCGAGGGATGGAGAGGTCAGGGAGCATCATTGTGAACTCTACTAGCATAAGGGCAGATGTTGCATTATTCACTGTGCAGCTTTTTAGCTACATTTGACTAGGACATTGTTTGAAGGACAAGAAGACAGCTTTACTAGAAAACACTCCTCTAAATAAAAGTCTTTGCAAGCAAATTAAAGGAAAGATTCATTGCCATTTTTAACTCCCAGAAGGTGGCTTACCTTTGTATACCCAAAATCATAGATTCCACAGGCAGTGTACATGGGAGCATCATATAGGACACTATCCGAACTGGTAAGAAGTTGAGTATCTTGGTCAAGTATCCTTTTTCTTTTATTGCTTTTTCCATAGCTGAAAAACAAAAAAATATCTACTGTGTAGTTAGGTTCCTGGCTTTGACCCTGCCTCATAATGTGACTTTCTTCTATTCTCTTTTCTCCACGCAAAATTAAGAAAGTTGGACCAGATTCAATGTTTGGGGCTGGAGAAGGAACAAAATTTATATAAATCTGGGTCCTTAAGACTCCAGCAGGGGTATGTACCAATGCATAAATAAATATAAGATAACACATGATCAAATAGACTGCGAATAAACAGGAAGCTTTGGAAAGATTAAGGCAGGTGTCATGAAACAGATGATATCTGAGTTGAACTTTAAAGGACGAGTGAGTAATGAGGAAAGAAGATGACATTCTAAGTATGTCTAAGAGTGGTCCCTATTCTAGCGATGGGAATATAGTAAATGCTTGTTGAGTGGTTATAAGATAAGGCTGGAACAAAGGCCCTGACGGTCAGGCAAAGGGGTTGCCACCTAGGTTCTCAAGAACACTAGAATATATGACAGAAATTGATGTCCTGAATAACAGAGGAATAACCTATCAACATAACCTCTGAAAAAATTCTGATTCTCCAAGAGTATAAAAGCCACGGCAGTACAGAGTGCCACATTTTCAGTTTTAGGATTTGTTCATTGCAGCCCCTACTGCCTTAAAATGTTGCATAAGTGGGCACTCAGGATTTCTTCTGCTACCTCTTCTTATTACTTTCCCAGGCAGCTCTTAAAGATTCTGTACAATCTGGTACAGAGCCCTATGTCATCAATACCAATATTTTCAGAGCCAGACATCTTTCCAAGTACCATCCCTTTCTGCCACCTTGGGGAAAAACTCTTTCTCTTCTGGGTGTTTACAAAGCACCCTGTACATGAAACCTTTCTGCTTTATATGGTGGTTATGTGTGTACTGCCTTCCATTCTCCCCTCCTCTTTCACTCCCCCTCCCCAGTAATGCTTTGTAGTCCTCACAAAATTAAAGCTCTGGCTGTGTGTTGCCCAATTCAGATGCTCAGAAAGTATCATCAGACTAGGCTGCTGTCTAATCTTAATCAGTCCTATGAGCCACATCAGCAGTGTCCTTCTCAACCACAAGGGAACTGGCCATTCTCCAAGAAGTAACATCATTTGAAACAAGAATTGTATGAACCAATTATATGAATATATTTGGTCCACAAGAGATGCCAAAGTAGTTTAAAGACTTGAGATGGAGGAAAGGACATTCTGAGATTCCTCAACATTTAGAAAAGGGCAAGATGGTGAGAAGAGCTGAAAGCCAAGCCAGGTATAAAGTTGGAAGGAAATAAAACTTCCTATATAGGAGCCTCTGCAAACTAAGGGGATACTGACGGTCACCATTACCCAGAGCATCACGAACAAGGACTACATGACTCAGGTCTAAGAGAGATGAATTCTCAGCCACTGGGATTCCAAGTAAGCCCCATCCCTGAAAGGGCTCGTATATCACAACCTGACATCCTAAGATGGAGGTATTTTGGGGTGATGAACCTCTCAGCCTGGGCTGGATAGGAGGGCCTTGAATGGCATGCAAATGTCTATGTGCTCATCAGTCTAATGGAGCTTTGGCTTCAGGAATTCAGGATCACCTCCATCTCACAACAAGGTTACAAACTTCCACAAGAACAAACTTTTCTTTCTATTATGCCTTGAAATTTACAGTGTCTTATAAATATTATTCCATTTGATGATTACATTGACTCTGAAAGGGCAATATCAAGAGGGTGATTATAAACCCATTTTATCTGCTGCCTTTCTCCCTGTGGAGGTAATTGTGAGAAAACTGGCCAACCTTAACAGGACACACAATCTGAATTATGATGTTCATTTGCTATTATATGAAGAATATTGGAAAGAGTTGACAAGAAATGGGGTTAGAATCAGGAGATCTACATTTGAAAAATAGCTCTGTGACTGTCCACTTGTGTGATCTCCATTTTCTCATCTGTACGATGAGAGGATTGCCTTCAAGAAGGGCCATCCAGATGAGAAGCCCCTGAGCCTCTACTGCCCAGAAGATTCATCTAAGCAGAGAGAACCAAGTCCCTCTGAGCACCTTCTCTTCTTTCAGTACCTAAATACACTTCACGGGGGACGATTGTCAAAATATCCTCGTTCCATGGAATTATGTGGCGTCGTAGATGGTCAATAAGCTCAATGGCCTCTGGTGAGATGTCATTATTGTTCTGCCACGAAAGAGGTATTGGAGGACTCCCATTTGCACTGCAGGATGAAGCGATCTCTGATTCTCTCTCTTCTGAAGGCACATTCAGACAAGAAGGCGATGAGTCGCAGATGCCTTAAGAGAACAAGGGAAAGAAAAGTCACATCTAATTTTGGACACAACAGTTAATCCATAATTGGCTCAAGGGGATCGTGATGTACACAAATGAATGAAAGACTTTGAGAGCACTAGCGAAAACATAATCTCATTAGATAGAAAGATAGAAAGAAGCATGGATGTTAAATATCCGAGAGGTGCCCAGCCCAAAACGGAAAGTCCTTACTGGAAACCTCTTCCAACTGGTATTAGACTTGGAGAAGCTGACTCTGGGCTTGGAATCAGCCTCCTGGCACTGATACTTCCCAGCTTCTGGAAGATTAATTCTTTAGTTTTTCTGAATCCTGGTTTCCTCTGAGACCAATGAGGACAATAACATCTCATACTTCCCAGGCCTGGGATGGGAGGTTCATGAATGGGACAACATTGGGTCAGCATGATATGGGGGGAGGGTATCAAAGGACTTGGGTTTCTCTCCTACTTTTCATTAGGTTATGTGTGACCTCAAATAAGCTCTTTAATTCTTTGGATTCAGTGAAGAGAGTGGATGAGCCCACTGACTCAAGCTTTTTGGTCTCAGGACCCTCTTAAAAAATGATAACTCAGCTTTTGTTTATGTGGGCTATATCTGTCAATATTGACCACATTTGAAATGGAAATGTCTTCATATCACTATGAAAATAGTTTTGACCTTAAGGTCCCTCTGAAAGGCTCTCAGGGATTCCCAGGGGTACCAGGACCACTTTGAAAACTACTGAACTAGGACAATTAGCTTTGCCATTCTATGTCTCTTAAGTGAGATCATGAAGCCTCAAGGAGCTAACCAAATGTAAGCTAATGTTACTCTCTTGGAAGGCAAAAAATAAAAAAATAAAAAAATAAAAAAATAAATAAATAAATAAATAAATAAATAAATAAATAAAAAGTCTCTTTCTGCCTTCAAGCAAATTACTAACTTTCTGAGGAAAGACAGTGGAGTTAGAGATCTGTTATCCAATTCTGAGTACCCTGATAGAGGCACAGTATAAGTTGATAATTCTACTGATCTCTTTCTTGGTCAGACTACATCTGGGGTGTTATCCCTAATTCTAGATATAATGTGAGAAGGAAACTGAAAACTATTCCGATGAAGATAAACAAGATGGTGAGAGGCTTAGAGAATTGTGCCTTTCAAAGGAACTTTGCTGCACTTAGATAAAATTAATAGATGAAATAAATGAAATGCCTCATTTAGAGAGAACACTTGGAGGATGTGTGACATAAAAGAGTATGATAACAGAAGGGAAGAATTGGGCACGTTCAACTTGGTCCAGAGGACAGAATTCTGAACAACAGAAAGGCAGATATTCCTTCACAAATTCCTATGAATTAGAGCCTTCAAAAAGCAGATGAAGGGGATGCCTCAAGAGGCAGGAAGTTCCCTATCTCCGGAGAATTTCAAGCAATGTCTTGTAGAGATTGCCATTGCGTTTAGTCCAGGTGTCCATAAAGCCTTCTTCCAGTTCTTACTCTGGGAAAGTCACCTTGATCAAAGATGAATTGAGACAAGCAATATGTCATCAAAACATGCAGTTTTCCATTTGAAAATCCAACTACCACTTAGCTCTATGTCAAAAGTGTTGAAATCCAGTTCTACCAATCCAACTTGGGAAGAATAACAGGAGGAGGCATAAGTCAGCCACCTAGCATAGGAGAGAGATAGGCAAGAACACAGCCAACATCTAGGACTAAAGTAGCTCTTCAGATTTAGCAATTCAAATGGCCTTTCCGATGAAGAGCCTTCCATCACCTACACCTTTCTAATAAATGGCAAAACAAAGGACACACAGTATTAATTGTTGGAGGAATATATATGAGAGTTTATGTTGCTAACACGAGTCATATGTCACTACCTAAAGAGCGATCCAGAGTCTGAATAACTCTGAGTTGAAATGTTTATGTGGTTGCTTTACTTTTTAAATGCTGATCAATGTAGTCGTGAAATGCTAGATTCTCAGGGTCTGCTGCCATGGTTTGGTCCCCTCCTCAAAAGAATTCTTTTTTAAGTGTATAATTGAAAAATGCTAAATTTCAGTTAGAAGTGAAAACAAAGATGCATTTTTTCCATTCAAGGTAAAGGAACCCTTGTAATCTATTCATGGATCCTTTGACGGCAGGTCCCAAGTTGGGATCTCCTAGTCTAAAGAGGCCTCAAAAGCCATCTCATCTGATACAACCCTGAATTGGAGTCCCCTCTACAATATACCCAATAGATACCCAATAGATAGCCATCCAGCTTAGAAGTCTTCCAGTGAAAGGGAATCTCCCCAAAGCCATCCATTCCCCAGTGAGAATCCCAATTATATCAAGCCCAAACCCATTTCTTCTCTCCATCACTCCCACTTATGCTCTATTCGATCAAGTCACCTCAGAGACCACATTGATACTTCCAAAGCATCGACATACCCTTTTCTTCCAAGAATCTAAGTGCGTCCAAATATCCTCGAAGACAGATCTCTGCAAGTACCTATGAACAAGCCAGATGAATAAGCCATGGGAAGGAAAATGATTAGCCCAAGGTGAAGTGTCTGCTTCAAGGAATCCTGCTCCCAGAAGGTTTTAGCAGGCTTCTAGACTCCCAGATCATCCCCTCCAGGCATTCTTGCATACTCAAATACCCAGACTGAACATAGCAACCCAAGCCAGGTTGCCCTGCATTTCAGCATTCACTGAAGTGAGATCTCAAGAATTTGTAGAATTTATGGTTATTTGATAAAGATTTACTTTATAAATAGGAATAGATAGTTGTCTTTCTATGAATGTTTGAGTTTACATGAAGACTGCCACGTTACCTAAGGAATCTCAAGGACTTACATGATTTATTGATTTATATTGAATGATTTATTATCACTACTACTCTTGTTTGGAAGAGGGGAAGAGGCATTCTCTGTTGATATAAACCGATGATTTCATTGCTAAGGAAAACTTTCCACTGATACAGATGATTAACTTGTTTGAGACATCTAGTCTCCAAGAGTTGCCTAAGCTATCTAGAAATCCAGTGGTTTGCCCAGTGTCACATAGCCTGGAAGTATCAGAGGGAAGACTTGAACCCAAGTCCTTCTGAATCTATTATATTATGCTGTTATAACATATTATATAGGATAATATAGCATAAAATATTGATTATCCAGTTTCTGTTCAGTCATTTCAGTTGTAGTCAACTCTTCATGACCCTATCTGGGGTTTTCTTAGCAAAGCTACTGGAACAGTTTGCCATTTACTTCTTCAGTTTATTTTATAGGTAACAAAACCGAGGCAAACAGGGTTAAGTGACTTGGCCAGGGTCACACAGCTAATACTTATCTGAGGCCAAATTTGTACTCAGGAATACCTGAATTGAGTTCAGTGGTAAACAATTTCAGGATCTTTGCCAAGAAAACACTGAATGGGGTCCTGAGGAGTTGGATATAGCTGAGATGACCAAATCACAACTTCCTGACTCCAGGCTCTATCCATTGTGCCACCTAGTCACCCCTGATTATCAATTACTGAATCTAATTTTCACACATGGATAGCAGAGTCCTGACTTTACAATCATATCTCGTATATGTTCTTCCTCCTTGATTCCTTTTAAAATGTCCCACTTAACACAGCACATAACCTTAGCACATATTGATACAACACTTAAAATAACTGTCCTTGTCTTCAGGGATCAGCTCTGGGACCACCTGCTTCCTACCTGGGAGGCCTTGGAAAGGAAAGGGACCGAGGTCTCCCACGTAGTGAGCATAAAGTGTGGGATAAGTACATCTGACGACCTCTCAGCTGGTCCTTGAAGAAGAGGCCTCACACAGATGGCTAGACACAGATGAAGGGGACATCTTTGAGCTATAGTGAGCCCTGGGGAAGTTTTCTGTCTTGATATCACTGAACTGAATGGAATTGTATTGTTCTGCTTTTGTTGTAAGGGAGGGGCCTGTGGTGACTGGCAGACCACAAGTGGACAGGAGAGTCGGGGCAGCAAGTCTATGCCAGGCACAGGCTACGGCATCACGTACCTTTAGCTCTGGTGGAAAAAGTGCTCTGGTCAGGAGGTAAAAGTTGCCTGAGCAGAGACGAAAGCTCTGGTTGGTGATGTTCACCTGGAGGAAGTTGGTTGACTTGACTCTGGGACAGATGTCATGCTCCCCATAGAAAGGAGAAACAGTGATGGTGGCTCTGGCATTGATGAAAGGCATGTTGTTACTTGCTCCTCCATCTATATATCGCTTTGGGAAGAAGGATGAAAAAGGAGCACAATAATGGGCATTTACACAGTTCTTTCCAGTGTGCAAAGCTTGTTCCAGTTGGTTACTATATTGTGCCTGGCATACAACTTGGACACCTCAGAAAGCCGGTATCCTCCCAGGACAAGGAGGCCCTCCCAGCCCTAAACTCATGAAGAGGCTGAAGCCCCAAGACCTACTTTATTTTTTGGGGGGGAAGAAGAGAAGTATACTGAACTCTCTAATATGAGGGAAAATAATTTTTGGTTAATGTTTAGTTAACCTCAGATGACTAATCTGTAGTTAACAGGAGATTTTTCAAAAGAGGAAAAGAAAAAAGAAAGTTTTATTTAATTAGCTAGCATGTAGATACACACCCCCTGCTACCAGAGAAACCATAAAAAAAAATGGATGGTAGCTCTGGAATTCTGGAGCCGGGAGACCTGGGCCCCTAATTAGAGACTGCTTAATGAATAGTGGATAAACAGAGCACATAGATTGGGAATCAAGCAGGTGTGAGGACCAAGTGTGACCATTTTATAAAACAGAAAGTCTAAGACTAGTGACTTCACAGGGCTGTTGAGAAAATCAAGAGCTAGGAGCAGCAGAAATAGTTGTTGTGTCACTCTGAGCAAGTCACTATGGACTTCAGTTTTCTCCACGATAATTGGGGTTGCAGGTAGTTTGTTCTACCTAAGAGCATTGTTAATAGAATGACCTTTAAGAATCAGAGAAATGAGAATTATTGCCATCACTGTCACCATGTAGTGACTGCAGGCTTGGAACAATTAGTAATTGTAACTGAAGATATATGTAATTAATTATATAGTTGAATTAATATCACCTTCAAGCATTTTTCTTTAATTGGATGATCCATGGCTCAAAAATAAGGATCCCCTAAGCTTTCTTTTAAAACATATTCTATCTTCTCAAAGGACATTTCTTCTCAGACTTCACTTCACTTTGCCACCTAAAATGTTACCTATGATTCCTTGTAGGGTATTTAGCCAGGAGTAACTGTGATACATTTCCTAGGAGAATGTGAAACATTGAAGTTCAGTATTTTCAAAGGGAAAAATAGTTCTCTCTCATTGCATAACTGAATCTCCATGCTAAAAAGTACCTGTAAAGTAATTTCGTCTAAGCCCATTTTACAGATGTGGACAAGGACACCTCCCTAGAAGGGAAGCCACTTACCCAAAGTCTCTCAGCTAAGGATCATCAGAGGCAAGACTGAAATCCATGCCTTCTTACCTTAGTGTCCAAGGTTCTTGCTGATGTAGTAAACAAAGAAATAAACTCAACAGAGACCTTCACTCCCTAACCACAGACTCAGTATTATCAACTTCCTCTATGACACTGGAAAAAGAAATTTTAAAGGACCAGCACTGAGGGAAATTCTGAAGCAGTGACCTATATTTTATAATGCACTTTAGGGTTTACAAAGCACTTTGCTTACAATATTTAGAAAAAGTGTGGAGTATTCTTATTTACCAAATAAGGAAATAAGACTCAGAGTGGAAGTGCTTTTCCTATATCAGATTTTCCAGTGTCAGACTTGAATGCACATGGACAATTCTTCCCACTCTGTATTACACCAGAAAAATGTGTCCTGTGGGCCTTCACCATTTCTGGGCCTTTAGTTAGTAAGCATCATTTAAGTGCCTATCAGTGAGCTCAATCTATTCAAATACCATCCTATCCAGATCATTGTTATAACTAGGAAAGAAAATTGATCAATTCATTTTCACTGGATGATAAAGGCTGCCATCAACCCATGGTAATTCTAATTAAAGGAGGAAAAGACAGCTCTAAGGTTGAACAACAGAGATGCCCATTTACACAGGGCTTTCTCAGCCCCTTTTACAGGCCTTGGAGGCGCATCTAGAAGAAATCATTCTGTGGTCAGCCAGGTCACCCACAGCAAAGTCAGAAGTAGATCACAGGCATTCTGACTCCAAGTCAGTATTTAGTCAAAGATAAAAAAAAAACAAGTAGCAGAATTTCCGGAATCAGGGAGAGGAAATCAGTGAGAAAATGATTTTTTCTTGCCAGGGTATAAGACCTCAACAGGTAACAGCAGCATGGATTCAGACTTGGAAGGTCCTCTAGAAGCTATCTGCTTTAACCACCTCATTTCACTGATGAGGAAGCTTCCCTAGAGATGGAGATTGACTTGTCCAGAGTCAACAGTTGTAAGAAGAGCTGAGATTCAAAGCCTGGACCTCTGATCCCAACTTCAGCTCTCTACCTACTGTATCCATCAGTGGGCGTCCATCTACTTTGCCTCCACATAAGCCAGTCTGTGGATGTAGGACACAAGTTCTTAATGTTTTCCCTTGGGATAAAGCTCTAGCTTAGCCTCAGTAAGAGGCACTTAAACTCAGGCTGAAGCTCCTCTGTAGGCCCTGGCTCAGTCAGCACAGAGAGATCTTTATTAGTGGCCTAAAAGGGAGAAGCTGCCTGTTTGGAGTGTTTTGAGAGGGGAGAGGAGAGAGGGAGAAGATATTCAGACTGTAACCTTTTTTTGGGCTGAGAAGAACCTGGCCAAGGGAATTGTTCAGAGCTGTTGAGATTTCTCCTGAAAGTGCTTAGCTCTTTCTCATTCTGTAAGGGGCTCTTTAGTATTCAGCAACAGCCCCCAAGTCAGGACTTACCACACCTCTGAAAGTTGGGGGAATTAAACCACAGTAGATTGGAATAAAGGAGGAACAAACCAAAGCCTGTAAAGAAAAGGAGACAATGAAATCACAGGTAAGAGGCAGCATACAGTTTCAGGAACCATAAGCTATTTTGTAGCAAATTCCTAGGGACCAGGACAGCTAATATTGGGCTTTCACAAGCAACCACCTTTTCCTACCTTCTTTGCTCGCAGTAGGCCATTAGTAGCAGTCTCTTATTTACTAAGACCACCTTTGGGCTAAGACCACTCACTTCTCTTACTGTTCCATTCTCAGTATCCTACAAGTCAAGACTAGCAGAAACTTAATTTGATAAGAAGTTAAAGACAAGGGGAAGGGGACAGACTATTTCAATGAGAGTAAGTTGCCTTAATTGCCAAATGATAGTTTGAAAATTTCCTTAAGACATGTTTTGTTTTGTTTTGAAGAAACCAAAATGATTTTACAGTCAAAACAGTGCTTCCCAGTCTATCAACATGCACCAATCCGTTAATTCATGTGGCCATGTATTGAACAAAATTTATGAAACATCAGCCAGAATTAAAATGGCAATGACTTTATGATAAAGGAAAAGAAGAAACAAACTCAACGGAGTATCTTCTGGTATAAATATCCATGTTGGTGAAGTTATGAAATGATCCAACCATTCTGGAGAGCAATTTGGAACTATGCCCAAAGGGCTATAAAACTTTGACTCAGCAGTACTATTACTGGGTCTGTATGCCAAGGAAATCTTAAAGGAGGGAAAAAGACCCACACGTAAAAAAAATGTAGCAACTCTTTTTGTGGTAGCAAAGAATTGGAAAATGAGTAGATCTTCATCAATTGAGTAATGACTGAACAAATTGTGGTATATGAATATAAGGGAATTTTATTATTCTAAAAAAAATGATGAACAAGCTGATTATAGAAAGGCCTGAAAAGATTTACATAAAACTGATACTAAGTGAAACAAGTAGAACCAGAAATACAGTGTACATAATAACATCAAAAATGTGCAATGATCAACTATAAAAAGACTTGGTTCTGCTCAGTGGTTCCATGATCCAAAGCAATCCCAATAAAATTTGGACAGAAGATGCCATCTGCATCCAGAAAAAGAACTATGGAGACTGAATATAAATCAACACATGCTATATTCACTTTTTAAAAAATTTCTCCCATGGGTTCCCTTTTGTTCTGTTTTTTTTTTTTCTCTTCCAATATGATTCATAATATGTATTAAAAATAAACATACTAGAAAAAGAGATAGGAGCATCCAATATGATACCTTTTATGTAGTAGAAGCTCAATCAATTTTAAGTGACTTAGATGGAAAAAACTGACAAAAAAACATTTTTCTCCCTTTCCTCACTGGAAGATCTGGAAAATTATGGGTGGGAAACATTGCGTGTACAATTTGGACTTAGGAGTAGATGTGTTGGTTAGACAAAAGAGATCCAGGACAAGCAGTATATGTTATTCCACATCATAACTGTTAAAAAGCCTTGTGGACCAAGGGGGGCTTTCCTTTAATCACACAATGAATCCCAGTCAGAACTAGAAAAGCTAAGCCCACATGATTACTGCTCTCTTTCTCTCTCGTTCTTTTCCTTTCCATTCTTCAAGAGTGACAATAAGGCATATTTAAGAGAAAGAGCACAAGAAGCCGCAGGAAACCACCAGCAGACCACTGTTTTACAAAAATTGCCAAGCACGCACATATGAACGGAACACTTACATCAATGAGCTCTTTCTTGGAATCAAAATCTGATACCAGCACATTTTTCCTGTCGGACACTCTAGTGAGGGAGATGACAATTTTGCCAGAGAGCAACTTGTGAGCATTAGCTGGAAGGGTCCTGTTTAGACCGTCGCGGATATATTTGGACATATCGAAGGAAGGATGAAATATACCAATGCTGTGCTTTCTGGCACTTCTGGCAAGGTCCATGAGGATTTGAAGTCGATGTTCTGGGGAGAGTAGTAGAAAGAATTATATAAATATATAAATTATATATGATATATATTATAACATATCTATAATATTATATATATGAAATTAGAGGATTATTTGAGTCTGTCTTGTTAGTGAACAAGTCCCCCGTCACAGAGGGATTCCAAGAAGAGGAATATTGCAGAGGGTTTTTGTCCTTCATGTTGTGGTTGGTCTAGTTAACTTTTAGGGTCTCTTCTGATGCAGGAGACAGTGGGATTTGAAGATAAACCTTAGGTGTGATGTAAAATGTATGGGATTGCCTATCATCTAGGGGAGGGAGTAGAGGGAGAGAGGATAATTTGGAAAAATGATTACAAGGGATAATGTTATAAAAAAAAAATTACTCATGCATATATACTGTCAAAAAATTTTATAATAAAGTGACTAAGTTTTCAAAAAACAAAAACAAACAAACAAAAAAAAAAAAAACCCTAGGTGTGATTATGGAATCTGCTGCTCCTATTTATTTGACTTTGAGCAAACAGCTAAACTCTAGGAGAGCTCTATAATATCTAGGAGAACATGTACATTGGCATTTAAAATCCTTTATAGCAACTTGTTTTCCACTTTTATTACCCATTCCTCTCATTCATAAATTCTTGGGTTCAGTCAAATTAGTTTTTTCCTCCTCCTCCAACATGGCAATCCTCCCATCTTTGTGCCCTGGCACATATCCCTGGGCCTGGTATAAAGCCTTCTTCACTCCTGCCTCAACTTGCTATAATTCTTCAAGGAATTTCTACCTTGAAGGATGGCTTTCTTTGTGCCCTTTCTGGGGCCTCATTTCCCTCATTTGTAAAGTGAGGGGGTCTCTGAGTCTCCTCCATCTCTCCATCTATCCCCAGAGTACTGAACTAGGCTGGGTTCCTACTTTGGGGCCTAAACCCCCCCACCTTTTTCTTTTTCTTTTTCTTTTGAGGCTGGGGTTAAGTGACTTGCCCAGGGTCACACAGCTAGGAAGTGTCTGAGACCAGATTTGAATCGGGTCCTCATGAATTCAAGGCTGGTGCTCTATCCACTGCACCACCTAGCTGCCCCTTTTTCTTTTCTTTTTTTTTAAATTATCGCTTTTAATTTAGAAGACATATGCATAGGTAATTTTTCATCATTGACCCTTGCAAAACATTCTGTTCCAACTTTTCCCCTCCTTCCCTCACCCCCTCCCCTAGATGACAGGTAGAACAATACATAAGACCACCTTTTTAAAGGAAGATCATTCCAGCACCAGAATTCTAAGGAATGTCCAAATTCATCCACTAGGAGGCCTGCTACAGGAAAGCTGAAGCCAGCTAGGGTTTTTAAAATAGAAATCCCTGCCTGCCTGGGTTAGTTAGGTAGAAATTAAGTCTTGTCGTCTCTTGTTTCATGCAATCTCTCACTTTCTAAATGCACACTGAAAATGTGGCAAGGTCCATCCATTAAGCCTGTATTTTCATTAACTATTATATGAAATTCAGATTAGCCAAAGATGGTTTTGCTCTCCAGTTCTGAAGGAGGCCACGTTCCTGAGCCTGAGAGGGGCCCTCAAGCTTGAAAGACGATGGCTACAATGGGGGAAAAACTGGCTGGACAACTAGGAGCCTGAAAATTGGGCCATACTCCAATGCCCTTTGCTCTTCTTCTGCCACTGCGGAAGGCAGTTGGGCAGACAGCCAGGGCAACCCTATCTGCTTCTCCCCACCTCCTGGTCAGTTCAGGGCTTCTGCCCAATTACAAGCCAGTCAGGAGACCAGCTCTGCAAGGCCCCCACCACCTCATTCCCTCCTGGAAGTCACCCCCCCCCCCTCGAGCAAAGTGTAAATCACAAATGCAGATAATGAAAGGCTGACACACTGATAAAAAGGCATTATCTAATAAGCTGGCGGACCTTGGGAGCCCCAGCTCCAGGTGGAGAAGAGATTCTCAGACTTTCCACAAAAGGAAGGTATTCCTCCCTCCTCCCCCCCCATCTCCCAGGGTGGGAAATTCGGTCTCTCCTCTAGCCTCAGGGATGGCTCCAAGATTTGCCGGAGGATCACACCAACTCACCCTCCCACGATGGAGACACATTCAACAAACATTAAGTGCCTACTATTTACTAAAGTAATATTCTTAAAGCACAAATCTGACTATGTCCCTCCTGCTCCTGTAGCTTCTGTAGCTCCCTCTGGAGTCCTTAATTTGGCACTTAAAGCCATTCACCTTCACCACATGTTCCTACAAATCCATTTAAAGATGCTAAATTCCTGCCCCCTCATGTACCTGATTCCAAAATGAGGCAAAATGAACACCTCTGGATAAGAACTAATGAACTCAGAACACAAAGAGAAGCATGCTTTCCCTTCTCTTTTTCTTGTTTTGGTTTTGGGAACACGCCTTATAGAGAAATGTTTTGCCCAACTTCATCTATATAATGGGTATTCTATTTCTTGGTCAAAGATTGCTTTTTCTAATTCGGTGGAGGAGAACGGGAAGGAGAGAAAGTAAATTGTTGTGAATTAAAATAAAATGGAATCTTACAAAGTTTAAATTTCACTTCAAAGACCCCAGGCAATTCTTTCCCCCAGATGTCCGAAGATTAGGCGGATATTCCTCAAGGTAGAGTGTAAACTCCCTGAGGGCACTCATTGTTCCTCTTTTGTCTTTGTTTCTCTGCTGGTTAAGAACCAAGGAGGTACTTGGGAAGTTCTTTGTAAAAAGTCAGGAGCAACAGAAAGCCAGCAATTAACTAAAGAAAAGTCCAAATCCCCAGTTTATCAGAAAGAGCCCAGGGGGAGCCCACGTCTCTCCTCCACCACAGCAGCAGACGTTAATCCTAGGAACCCACAAGGCCTCTCCAGAAGGGTCACAGCTTGACGGATCCCCCAATTTGTCATGACTGCTGAAGGGGAGGCTTTAACAGAACCTTGGCTTCTGGGTTGATGGATCTGAAATCCGTTCATCTCCTTTCACCATTCCCTCAGTTTTCTCCACCACTTTATTGTCAACAGGTCTCAATCTGGGGGTGATACCTCCATCTTTGAGGCTGCACTTTCCTTCCTTCCTTCCAGGCCCACATCTTGTGGCTTTTAGCCTCCTTGGAATCACAAGGACCGTCATTATAGTCTATCCCCTGTCTATCTTTACCAACCATTTTTCCTATCAAAAGAAACAGTGAGCAGCGCAAATGTTGTCATCCCATTTTACAGATGCAGAATCACAGGCCTCATTGGCCACTTACCAGGTCTAACCTCTGCTAGATGTGGAGCCCTCTTCACAACCTGACTTTGTGCTGGCTCTGGGAAGGGAATTCTTTCTTTGCCTCTCACCATCAGGAGCCACCTGTAGTCTCACATCAAGCTCCTCATTTGTTAAGGTTTTCCTGGAGTTCTTAAAGACTCCCCCCTATATTTTCTGCCAACCAGACCAAACCAGATCCCATGTCCATAAGAAGTCTTTTCTTTTTTTTTTTTTTTTTTTTTTTTTCCTGAGGCTGGGGTTAAGTGACTTGTCCAGGGTCACACAGCTAGGAAGTGTTAAGTGTCTGAGACCAAATTTGAACTCAGGTCTTCCTGAATTCAAGGCTGGTGCTCTATCCACTGCGCCACCTAGCTGCCTCCCATATGAAATCTTTTCAGACAAGAAAGCTAGGATATCCACCTCCTCCCCTACCTTCAAGCCTTCTGTGCTCCAGGCTGAACCACCCTAGACTTCTCAGCTTGCCCTTAAGGTGGGTCCCAAAGCTTTTGACCATTTCAGGACATGCCCTTCCCATGTCTAGCCCAAAGCTGAGCCGATACTCCACTGGTTCCAGTGAAGCAGAAAACATTCTCCCCTCCCTCCTCATGGAGGTCAAAACCTACCTAATGCAGTCCACAGCTCCTCAGGAGTTTTCTCTGGCTATCCTGCCACACTCCCAACTCCCGGGGAATTGAAGTTTATCAAAGCAGATCTTTTTCAGACAAAAGCCTTCCTTGCCACTTCACCTTCCACAAGGGATCTTGAATTTGTAGAAAGCATAAAACCATATACTTCCCTCTAGGAAATCTCACATACATTATTCAAGGGGCCCAAAGAGGGGCAGCACAGTGGATAGAGCTCTGGACCCAAAGTCAAGAAAAGCCATCTTTCTGAGTTCAAATCTGGCTTCAGATGCTCACCAGCTATGTGACCCTGGGCTTCTCTCTGTCTCAGTTTCTTCATCTGTAAAATGGACTGGAGAAGAAAATGATAAACCACTCTAGTATCTCTGTCAAAAAGATCCCAGATGAAATCACAGAGACTGAAACAACTGTCAGGCTTTTTTTGAAACAGAGATTTTGGGGGAGTCAAACAATGCCTTGGCCAGCCAAAGTCTCACAATTAATTCAGGTTCTGGGGCAGCTAGGGGGTGTAGTGGATAGAGCACCAGCCTTGAATTCAGGAGGACCTCAGTTCAAATGTGTTCTCAGACATTCCTTCCTGGCTGTGTGACCATAGACAAGTCACTTAACCCCAATTGCTTCAGCAAGAAAAGAAAGAAAGAAAGAAAGAAAGAAAGAAAGAAAGAAAGAAAGAAAGAAAGAAAGAAAGAAAGAAAGAAAGAAAGAAAGAAAGAAAGAAAGAAAGAAAGAAAGAAAGAAAGAAAAAGAAAGAAAGAAAAAGAAAGAAAGAAAAAGAAAGAAAGAAAAAGAAAGAAAGAAAGAAAGAAAGAAAGAAAGAAAGAAAGAAAGAAAGAAAGAAAGAAAGAAAGAAAGAAAAAGAAAGAAAGAAAAAGAAAGAAAGAAAAAGAAAGAAAGAAAGAAAGAAAGAAAGAAAGAAAGAAAGAAAGAAAGAAAGAAAGAAAGAAAGAAAGAAAGAAAGAAAGAAAGAAAGAAAGAAAGAAAGAAAAAGAGAGAGAGGGAGGGAGGGAGGGAGGGAGGAAGAAAGATAAAAAAAAATCCAGGTTCTTCCAGCAACTGCTGGGGGTAAATTCACTAGAATGCAGAAGCAGATCTGGGATCGTTTCGTTTTAAGTGTTCTCCCCCGCCACCCCCCCCCCAAAAAAAAAAAGCCTTGCCTTTCAGACCCGAGATTAAGCATCTCAGAAGTCAAAGAAGGATTCTAAGAAGCAGAAGGCCCAGGCAATCTCTAAATTACAAAGTGCCTGTCGCACCCCTCACAGAATTGCAGAGCAGGGAGAGGCCGTAGGGAAGATCTAGTCCAAGGCTGTCACTTTAGAGAAGGAGCAAACAAACTCAGAGGAAGGACAGGTCTGTTTCCCAGGTCCCCTGATGCCCATGACCACGTTGCTTTGTCCACTCTAAGGGGCGCCCCTCAGAATGTAAATTCCTCGGGATTTGGTCTCAGTGTCCAGCGAAGTGCCCGGCACACAGTAGGCGTATAATAAATGTTTTCTAACTCACTCGGGGCAGCTTAACTAGGTACTCCCGAGCTAGTGCTGCCTGGGGCTCTGTCCAAACCCTCTATTACATTATTGGCTCCCTATTCCCTAGCTGACCAAATAGAAATCCCTCTGACATCTAAGACCCTCGGTGACATGGCTCCATTGGCCTTTTTAGCCTTTCCCCCCAGCCCTTCCCCTGTGGTCTGGCGGCTTCTGGCTGTTCTGTGTCCGTGGGACTCCATCCATCACCCCCGGCCTGGCAGGCGTCCTCCGCTCAGCCCTGGCCCCGGGGGCATCCGGCCTGGGACCCTTACCTCCTCCTCGGAAAGGAGAGGGGGTGAGAGAGGGGAGCCAGAGCTGGGGTCGGAGAGGAAAAGAAGGGGAAAGGGAAGGGGAAGAAGGGGGCGAGCAGCCGGCCGGCCCGCTCTTCCCGGCCGTTTCTCTCCCCGCCCGGCCCCCGGTTTGTGAGACAGGGGTCCCCGTCGTCGCCCCGGCTCAGGGAGCCCTCCAGCGGAAAAGGGTAGCCCGGGCTCGGCCCCGGCCCCAGCTCCACCCCGGGACGGCGGGCGAGAAGGCGGCGAGGGTCCTCACGCACCCAGGGAGATCCCGCACAGGAAGGTGGCGCAATGCAGAGCCCCGGCCGAGGCTCCCAGCATCTTGGGGGCGTCCCGCAGCAGCTGCGGGGCGCGCTCGTCCAGGCACTGGGTCACTCCAACGTGGTAAAAGCCCATGAAGCCGCAGCCGGAAAAGGACAGGCTCCAGCCGGACGTCTGCTCCGCCATGCCCGCGGGTCCCGGGGCGGACGAGCGGGGGTCGCGGCCGAGCCGAGAGGGGAGAGAGGCTGGCTCGGAGGTCAAGTCCAAGGGCGGCCCGGGGGAGGTCCGCGGGAGCCGCTCGGGACGGCTACCTTCTAGCGGCCAATGGGCATCCCGCGAGCATCTCCTTGGGCGCCCGGGAGCGGACGAACGCGCAGATGAGGAGGAGCGGCGGCCCAAAGAGGGGTTCGGGCCTGGGACCCTGGGGGGCTCTCGATCCAGGGAGGGCTGGGGCTGGGGCAGAGCCACGGAAACACCGCCCGGTGCCAGTCCCGCCGTCGCTGCTGCGGGCGCTTAGGTGGTGGGCTCGGACCCCGAAGGGGCAGGAACTGGGCGGGAGCGCTGCCCAAGGCCGCCGGGAAGCCGCTTCCCTCCCGAGCTTTGGCTTTTCTGGAGCGTTGAGGAGCTGGGAGCGCCTTTAGAACCGGCAATGTCAGACCTGGGAGGAGCCTTAGAACGGGGAATGTCCGACTTGGGAGGGCCCTTAGAACCGGGGAACAGAGGGGGAGGGATGTTAGAAATCCGATGGCTCAGCCGGCTCTTTTTCATTTCAGCTCAGTTCAATTCAGTTCCCAAAGCCCTTCACAAGTGGCCCCGAAATAGGCGAGAATTTACCCAGCGGCCTCCTGGGCAGCTGGATCTCCAGCCATTTCCAGGCATGCACTCAGGTTCAAGGGCCCCCGTGCCGGTGCACAAAGCCAAGAAAACGCTCCCCGCTCCGGAGGCCGTCGTCCCGCCGGGGAAGGCAAAACGCTCTAGAACCCGAGGCTTGTTTTTTCGGGAAGGCCCTGGGGCAGGGGGCGGAGCAGGGAAAGTCTCTAGGAGAAAGTGATTCAAAAGCTGACCCGAATTAGGGTGGCGAGAGCTCGAGGTGAGGGATAACTAACGCCTGCCAGGCTATCCGGAATTAGCCCGGCAGAGGCCGGGGGTGATGGATGGAGTCCCACGGACACAGAACAGCCAGAAGCCGCCAGGCCACAGTGGAAGGGCTGCGGGAAAAGGCCAATGGAGCCATGTCACCGAGGGTCTTAGATGGCAGAGGGATTTCTATTTGATGAGATCATTATACACTTCAACAATGATAGTGTATAGTAGAGGGAGGGAGGGGAAAAGCTGGAAAAATGAATACGAGGGATAATGTTATTTTAAAAAATCACTCATGCATATGTACTGTCAAAAATGTATAATTATAAAATTAATAAAATTTAAAAAAAAGAAAATAAAGCTTCACCACTCTGAAAAAAAAAAACCAAACAAACAATGATACTGTATGAGAATGGATTCTGGTGGAAGTGGGTATCTTCGACATAGAGAAGAGCTAATCCAATTCCAATCGATCAATGATGGACAGAATCAGCTACATCCAGAAAAGGAACACTGGGAAATGAGTATAAACTGTGAGCACTGTTTTTTTCTTCCTAGATTATTTTTACCTTCTGAAGCCAATTCTTCCTTTGCAACAACAACAACAAAATTCGGTTCTGCACATATATATTGTACCTAGGATATACTATAAGATATTTAATATGTATGGGAATGCCTGCCATCTAGGGGAGGGGGTGGAGGGAAGGAGGGGAAAATTCGGAACAGAAGGGAGTACAAGGGATAATGTTGTAAAAAAAATCACTTATGCATATGTACTGTCAAAAATGTTATAATTATAAAATTAATTTAAAAAAAGAGGAGAGAAAAAAGTAAAAAAATAAAATAAAATTGTTGCTAAAAAAAAAAAAAGATTTATATTTGATCATCTAGGTAATAGGGAGCCAACAGGGGAATAGAAAGCATAAGAGAGGAGGGAGATCCTTTAGGAAGTGTTTATAATTGTGGAAAGGAAGAGAGACGGGAGGTGACTGAATGGAAGGAAAGGGGATAGATGAGTGTGAAAGGGAATTGGTGGGGCTAAAAATAACAAAGTTTGGCCACCGAGTAGAGAAAAGGGTGATGTGAGCAATTTAGGATGGTGTGAGACTCCGTTTTTTTGGGACCGTGCTGGAGTTGCAGAAGGGTTGGGGAGTGCAGGGAAAGGCAAGAAATTCCTATTTGCACCTGTTGAGTTTGAAATATGAGCAGGACAGAGAACCCAGGAAGAAAGCCAGGGTGTTGGCTTCCCGTTGGCATCCCAGAACCCTTCACTAGCAGACTGTTAAAGAGAAATGGGATTTTAAAAATGTTATTCCCCTCCCAGTTATAAATAAAGAGCAATTTTTAACATTTCTTTTTAAAACTTTGAATACCAAATTCTCTCCCTTCTTAACCACCCTTACTGCTTAAGAATGCAAGCATTTCCATATAGATTATACATGTTTAGTCATGCAAAACATTTCCATGATAGTTACGTTGTGAAAGAAATCAGACCAAAAAAAAAAAAAACCTAAAAAACAAGAAAAGAAAAGAAAAAGAAAAAAAGGAAAAAGAAAAAGAAAGACAGTAAGAACTATCTATATATCTGTTTTAAAATATATTTTTCATTATATGTCCTTCAGAATTGTCTTGGATCATTGCACAGCTGAGAATATGTATATTATTCACATCCAGTCATCTTACAATATTGCTGTAACTTTGTACAAAATACATTTCGCTTTGCATCAGCTCATGGAAGTCTATCCAGATTTTTCTGAGAGTGTCCTGTTCATCAGTTCTTATAGCAAATCCTATTTCACAATCACGTATTTATTTTTCTTTTAAAATAAGTAGCAGTCAGAAGCTTTTTAATATGTGTTTTGCTCAGCTCTAATGGACATCCTGGGCAAAATATAATGACAATAACACTTCTGGGTAGCTTTGAAAAGTTTGCACTTTCTGGACACTTACCTTAACTTTATGATGTTTGGATTATTATCATCTTCAACCGACAGAAAATCGAGACTCAGAGAACCTCAGTACCAAGACCAGCATTCTTTCCACTAATGGGAATCTGCAAGTGACCTCACCTTTCTTACTCTCCAGGTTTCATGGTTACAATAAACACTGTAATGTTTGTCCACTGCAGAGAGTTGTAAGGATCCTGGATATTTTTTGAGCACAAAGGAGGAATACAGACAGATCTGTGATTTCATGTTGTTTTGACAAATAGTGAGAACTTGATGCTTGTTGGAACAAACACACAGATCTGTGATTTAATATTGGTTTGACAAATAGTGAGAATCTGATGCTCAATAGTGAGCTGAGCCCCCTCAGTCCCCTCACATGTGAAATTGGATTAGTATTCTTTGCAATATCTGAGCATTACTGAGGGGTTTGTGTGGTTAGATGAAAATGCTTTTATACCTTTAAGAGTTATAGGAATAGAGGTTAATTCTTTTGTTTCGATGTTTACTTTTTCAGGGCAAGGGTTGCTAAGTCTGCAAGGAATTCCAATGGCCAGAACTCATAGCCTGGTCTTTGACCCTCCCTTGGGAGGAGAGCCAAGCATCTCACACTCTCACCTGGCTCTGAATTGACTGTGGAGTTTGGGGTTGGAGTAGGGAGGAAAGTGGACTGACCCACAGTAGCCTCTGGGGCTGGAGGGTAACTGAGGTAGCTGTAGTGGCCAACATTGCATTGGAGACTTGGCTAGAACCCTGTTTCTCAACTCAGCAGCCAAAGTGAGACTGACCTTGTGGACTGAACTGAACTCACATCTGCTGAGCTCGAATCTGGCATATGTTCTTTGGGGTCCACAGGGACCACACATTCCCCTGGAGAGAGGTCAGAAGTAACAGGGATCCGAATCAATGACCAGAGTTCCTTGGTCACTTTCTGACCAGTAGGAGGGAGCCCCACGGGACCCCTATAAAAAGGCCTGTTTCCCTGATAAGGAGCTGAGCTGAGTGGGGTCAGTAAAACTTCCTCCAACGACACCCATCCCCAAGAGAGACCCCATTCCTGCTCCAAGATGGTTTTGTGGTAGCAGGGAGCCGCTGTGTGAGAACCCGGCTGTCTTGGAAGGAGGGCAGAGACTCCAGGGAGACCTCGGAAGGTCTGAGCTGTGCCATGGCAGTTGGGTTTGTCCAGTCTTGTGTGCCCTGGTCTTGCCACAGTGCCTTCTGGGCCACAGAACATGGAACAGATCTTTGGCTCCAATGCCTGTTGATCGGTGTCCAGGTTTGTGCTCCTGTCTTCTCTCTTCTGCTTCAGTTTCCTTATTCATGGAGCAGAGATAAGACTGTCGTGCTGGCTACTAGACTACTGCAGTATCGTGTGATTGTGGGAAACTGAGGATCATGGTTCAAGTTCTGTAACCCTAGACAAGTCACCTTCACCTTTCAGTGCTGAGAAAGTAAGACCTGCATTGGTCCTAAAACCCCACCGTGTATCACCAAATAAAGTCTAAACTGCCCATGAGAGGGAAGTGTCTCACTGAATCGCCCCATCTTTGTATCTGTTCTAGCATGGTGCCTTCTGTAGAGTTGACACCCAAATACTCATTCAGTTTAATGTGGATGTCTCCCATGAGCCCTCTGTGAGACAAAGGGAGATGGGTCCCCACCGGTGGGTCGGCTTGGATGCTCGGGAAGTGCTGTGACTGTTGAATAGACGGCCCCCAGGAAAAGGTCGAGTTCTGAGCATCATTATCCCCCCAGAGCCTTTCACATCACAGAGAACCGTTCTATCTGCAGCCTTCATGGCTTTGTGAAGTGGTCTCCAGGTCTGTGCCAGAGGTTCTCATGGGCTCATGTTTCACTGGATGAATTTCCTAAGTTCCGCTCTAGAGCAGAAACTCCATTTGGTCTTTATCCCCAACACAGCGTCTGATGAAGCGAAGCCTTTGTGAATTTTGTTTGTAAATAAAATTAAAAAAAAAAGAAAAGAAATGAGTATTTTTGAACCTGTTTCCTCCACAATAAAAAGGAGATCCATCATCTTTGTCTGTCCTACTTCACAGGGACATGAGGGGGCGAGACTAAGAGCAGCAGGGCATGTGGGAGCTGCCAGTGGCACTGCTGAATCCAGAGGTGGGTGTATGTGTGGGCCATGGCTGCTTTCAAATATTCCAGGAGTTGTCTTGGGCAACACATAATGGCTGGTGGTGCTCTGTTGGAACCGAGAGCCTGGAACCAGGAAGAATGGATGGAAATTGCAGAGGCACATTTAGGCTGAATACCAGGAAACATTTCTTAAAGATAACAGGAGGTCTCCCAAAGAACAGGCTGTGCTGGATGAGAGAAAGTTCCCTGTAAAGTCAATGTGATTCTGTAGAATTGTATGTGGGGGATGAAGGGAGGGAGGGTCTTGTAAAGGTCAGATCACCTGCCTCCTCGGAGGCTCCTCCCAACTCAGAGATTCTGCAATTCTAAATCAGAAAGAGTCATCATAAGCCCTCCTCTTTCTCTTCCTGGCTTCATGATCCTGGGCACGTCACATCAACTCTTTGAACCTCCATTTGCTCATCTGTAAAATGGGATTATAACATAATGGGACTATTTTGAGAGCATGTGTGCCAACCTTATGGTAGCAGAGAAATGTGTTGTTTTTATTGAACGAATGAAGCTTGTGCAAAGCACTTACTAAATGCTGGCCATACAACCGAAAAGTAGATCAGACCCCGCTTCCAGGGGCTCCCATTCTAACAGGGGGGACAATACACATCTGCAAGTCTGAGGGATGCGTCCTCTGGTCCTTAGGATGGTCAGTTCTCTCATGCCGTTCTCACAGATGACATCACATCCATTTCTGATGATGACCCTCTGGATAAGACCGAGGGCTTTGATGGCAGAAGGCTCTTGTCTAGGTCCTTCCTCCAGGGCTGCAACCCTGCAGGAGCAGTCGGGCCCTGGGCTGCATCTCCCAGGAGGGGGAAAGAGAGCACGGGACTGTTCTCCTCAGGGTCTGAAGGGCAGCAGAGGCAGTTTGACCTTCCCAGCTCATGTTGCCCCCTTCCTCTCCCTTGGGGTGCCTGACTGCTTCCCTTAAGCTGGCTTGTCACCCTGTGGATGGCAGTGGTTGGTACGGCTGGCCCCTCACAGGAGCTGGATGATGGCTTTAAGGCTTGAGCTGGAGGTACAAATAGTGGCTGGGGTGGCAGGGGTGCTTCTGCCTGTGTCCATCACTGTGTGTTCATTAGATTTGATAGCAGTTGGTCAGAGTTCCATTAGAAAATGGAACAATAAGAATTGACTATCTTTGGGACAACTACACAAGCCTGAAGATCAGATGCTTATTGGTTAAGTCTCATTTTAAAGCCCTTGTCTCCCTTTTCCTCCTTTACCCTTGGATGGGGTTTTAGGGGCAGTGACCTGGACTCAGCTGGCCACTGTCTCCCCTGGGATACACGTACCAAGTAATACAATTCAGGGCCATGTGGTATCCCAAGCTGTGATCAGAGACCATCTAGTCTCTTGCTTTATTCCCCACAACTCATAGTCGAAGTAGATAGAGCAGCTCCCTGCCCTGGGAGTTATGGTCCTTGAACCCCAAAACATAAACCAATACACAAGACTGAGCCTTTCCAGCGCCCATCACAGCCCACTCCCTCCGGAAGGACTTTCTGCCCTGACCCTTGGTCCTGGTTCCACCCCTGAATGGGGCCCGGGAAAAATGCAAGCTCCCAGAATTCCCAGCTAGCAGGAACCCCAGGCAGAGCTGGTCCCACACTGGAACAAAAATCTCCTTTCAAGCAAGTTGCCGTTTAGTCTTTGTATAAGGATTACCAGGGTAACCTTAGCCCAGTTAGGACATCTTGTGCTTTCCCTCCTTCCTCTCTGTTTTTCCCAGTTTTGCCTCTGAGTGGAACAAAACCAAGCCCTTTTCTATTCCACAGTCCCTCAGATGACTTGATAAGGTGTACCAGGAAGGAAAAGGGAGGCACACACCGAGAAGGCTGAGTAGGGGGTTGAGGGATGAGATCCTGCACCAGAGAGCAAAGGGCTGAGGAATGGTGGGGTTAGAGAAACTGGGAAACATCTGCTGCTTTTCTGCATGAAAGCAAAGAAGGATGTCGGGGTAGAGTGTGGGAGTGTTGGCGATTAGTGAAACTGTTTTCTCTGGCAGACTTTAGGGAGAAGGGGTGATGGTTGGCTGTCCCATGACCGGCACAGAACTGGCACACAGAGACAGGACTGGACCTGCGACATCGCACTGGCACCCTCTGCCTAGACTAGTGATAGATGAAGTAACTGGAAGTGTTTGCGTCAAACCCTCCCAGGCTTCAAAGCTGGATTGCAATGTACTACTACCCCAGGATCTGCTATTGGTTCCCATTACTTGTGACAAATTCCACTGAAGGCATTGGGGTTGGGTTAATTTGGTTCTTTTGTTGCTGTTATTCAGTTATTTCAAACTCTTCATAACCTCATCCGGGGTTTCTAGGCAAAGATGCTGGAGTGGTTTCCTTCTTCAGCTCATCTTACAGATGAGGAAACTGAGGCAGACAAGGTAAGTGATTTACCCAGGATCACACAGCTAGAAAGTACCTCAGGAAGGATTTGAACCCCGAAAGGTCCATTTTCCTAACTACAGGGTTGGCACTCCCAACGATACCACCAAGCTTCTCTTTCAATCCTTGGGGGCCAAGTAAAAATTGAGACAAAAGGAAATGGCTTCAGGATTCGCCTTCACAAAAAAAGTCGCTCTGGGAGTGTCACCCTACTCTATTCAGTCATCAAAGCAATTTTCCTAAAACACAAATTTCATTTCGTTAATCTCCTCTCCCCTAATTAATAAACTCCAGGCTCCCTATTGCCTCTGAGGTCAAATACAAAAGGCTCTGTTTGGCATTCAAAGCCCCTTTATAACCCAGCCCCCTTTCAACTTTCCAGGATTCTTACACTTAACATTCCAATGCTATTAGACTGCACCAGAGCTCTGAGCCGATGACACTTTATTAAAGGGTCCATGGTCCCCTCTAACGATGTGGACCTCAGACCTTCCTCATGCTCTGAGATGCTCTATTCTTCCAGGGCTCTATTTTTATAGGGCTAGATAGTTAGACATTCAAGACTAGTTATATCAAATATAGAATAATTCCATCCATCAGCATATGACTCACAAGCAAAAATGATATGTCAGCAGGGTCATGAGTTGAGTGAAGCAAGGAATATTTTTACTAACCAGATTGTCAAAGGATGGATGATCAGGCAGGAGGAGATAGTATAAACTATTACGGATTGGGTGTAGCATGGGGCACCTGCTCATGCTGGACAAGAGGGAATGGTTTGGAGGTTTTTAAAAATATATCAGAGGACTTTCCATGGTGTTGAGTTATCTGCCACATTGGGCTTGGTCACAAAGAAAAACAGGAATGGAGAGCCTCTAGTTAGCTTCCTAACTAAGCAAGTGAATTTAGAATCTCTAGCTTATAGCTCTGGGACTGACAAATAGAACTTATAAGTACTATCCATTTGGAACCATACCAAATTGGTGAATACTGATTGGAACAGAATAGGAGTCCAAATGGATTACTCCTCACTTTTCCCTTCTCCATTTTTGATCCAGAGAAAGATACCGGTCTTTCTTAGGATTGTGACAATCTAAATGCATGGAAAGCCATCCTCCATGATCAATGCAAAACTACAAGGGGACGATCCTCTTACTGAAGCACAAAGGTGACATTATAATGCAATATTATTGTTCTATAAGAAATGATGAGCAGGCTGGTTTCAGAAAAGCCTGGAAAGACTTACATGAACTGATGCTGAGGGAAGTGAGCAGAACCAGATCATTGTACACAAGATTGTATGATAATCAACTATGATGGACATGGCTCTTTTCAGCAATGAGTGATCCAAGATAACTCCAATGGACTTGGAATGGACACACTTGCATCCAGAGAGAGAACCTTGGAGACTAAAGCATATTCTTTTCACTTTTTGTTGTTGAATCCCTTTTTTCCCCTCATGGTTTTCCCCTTTTGTTCTGATTTTTCTTTTTTTCCTTTTCCTTTTTTTTTTTTTTTTTTTTTTTTTTTAGGCTGGGGTTAAGTGACTTGCCCAGGGTCACACAGCTAGGAAGTGTTAAGTGTCTGAGACCAGATTTGAACTTGGGTCCTCCTGAATTCAAGGCTGATGCTCTATCTACTGCACCACCTAGCTGCCCCCTGATTTTTCTTTTACAACATGACTAATATGGAAATAGGTTTAAAATGATTGTGCATGTCTAACCTATTTTAGATTGCTTTCTGATTTGGGGAAGGAAGAAAAAAAATTGGAACTCAAAATCTTACAAAAATGAATGTTGAAAACTATCTTTACATGTAATTGGAAAAATAAGATATTATTGAAAAAAAACACAAAGATAACATTAGAGTACAATTTATAATATACTGATTGTGTTCCTTTTGATTAAACATTAACTCATAACATACTAAATATATGACTATCTGAGGTGACTCTCTCACTGACCAAGAGCCATAAAGGACATATATCTCCTATAAAAGCAAACCCTATAAGATGTAAAAATTATAGGGCCATTTGTTCAAGAGCAGCATCTCAAACCATGTCTGCCCTACTTATTTACAAAACTAATTCAAACAATTTAAACAAACAGCCACCCCGTTATGGAGATGAGAGGCAACATCCCTGAGGACAACTCAAACAGATCTAGACTTCTGTAGCATAAGAGCATGGAGGAAAAGAAGGATTGGTTATTATTGTCAGTGGTGAAGCAAAGGCTAAAAGAAGAGACTGAAAGGAGCATTCAAAGTTCCAATCACTGTGAGCTCAGAACAACTTGGTTATGAAACATTTATGGAGGGGAAGAAGATGATGAAAATGTCAGGCTTACTCATCACATCTTATACAGTTGTGCAGTCTCTGAAACATCCTTTGACACAGTTCTGTGGTCTTCAGGAGAGCTATCTTCTTAGGAAACCTAGAATGAGTAGGACTTCACAGCCACTTCTAGTAGATTTGCTTCTCTAGTTCAGACCACTTGCAGAAGTCCCCTTTTCTGTTAAAAATCTCTAACAAAATAGATCTTAATACAATTATATGTATTAATAAAAATAATTATTAATAATTAATTAATTTCACCATCAGATGGTGAAAGCCAGCTCAAATCTTAATAGCACTAAGATGAACATCATCAGACTAGAGAATTTACATTTTTAGGTGAACAAATTCAATTAACTGAAAAAGTAAAAAATTCTGATTCCAAATTTTATGTTTGACATATATAATTAACTAATCTTAATGCAAGTATTTATTAAAACCAACTGAAAAATTATCACACTAGCTATTTTCTTTTCTACCAATTTTCTTTTAGCTATTCATCTCTCGCTTAGAAGGATGAGATTTTTGCTAGGGAATTATTAAGAGCACTTTTACCTTCCCCCCCTCTACTTTTCCCCTTTCCCTTCCACCCCAAGCCATAACTAAAGATGTTTCTGCTTAATTAATAGAACAACAATTTGGCCCCATAAACAGTTCCATCAATACCCAGCTATTGTCAATACATTTTAAGGACTGAAATTTTAGACTAAATAGATCAAATCTTATATCTGTATCTCATTATCATAACTCTGATGTGTTCCAGTATTAGTTTATGAAATAAAGATTTAATATTGTCTTTATACTGATAATTTGCCATGATGATAAAAATTTGCAATAGAAAGAAAGTTGGGATGTTATATAGTAAGGAAAAAATGCTTCTCTAACTTCATGCCAATTACAGGATAGTCATGTACATGGTCAATTTTACTAAACTAGACTTAAAAGGTGGAATATTTTCTATTTAAGAAGAAATGTCAAGGGAGCGGAGCCAAGATAGTGGAGAGGACACACATTTCTTTCTGACCTTCTCCCATGACCTTTAAACTATGATCAAATCCAGCCTCTGAATAAGTTCTGGACTGGCAGAACCCACAAATATTGGAAGTGTAACAAATTACCAGCAGAAGATAATTTCAAAGATCGCCAGAAAAGGTCTATGTCAATCAGGCACAGAGGGAAGTGGGCCAAATGCAAACAGGCTCAACACAGATGCCGAGTGTGGGCAGCACAGACCCAGAGAGGTGTGGGATCCGGGCCAGAGAATCTACAGGGAGAAATCTACAGCAGTGTTGGCTACTCTGCCCTGATTGTAAGCCAGTAAATTAGAAGAAACACCCAACACAAATACAAAAGGTAAATAATAAACCCCAAACTGCCAGAATTTTATGGAACCTGGCCATGCCCACCCAGAACCCAGAGTGAGTTAGCACTAACTCAGCACAGCTGCTGCAGCTTGTAAAGGAAGCTCAGACAACCTCCTTTTCCCTAAAAGCAGATCTCAACATTTTTTAATGAGTAAAAAAGCAAAAAGAACTCTGATCATAGATAGTTTTTATGGTGAAAGAGAAGAACAGATTTTCAACCCTAAGGAGACTAAAAGCAGATCATCTCCATATGAAGCCCCAAAGCATGATATAAATTTGTCCCCATCACACAAGACTCTCCTAGAAGAAATTGTAAAAGATCTTAAAAGAAAGCTGGAAGAAAAATGGGAAAAGGAAATGAGAACTTTACAAGAAGGTTTGGAAAAGAAAACACAGAAATTATGTGAAGAAAATTTCACTACAAAATAGACTTAGTGAAATGGAAGCATATAACTACTTTAAAAATAGAGCTGACAAAATGGAAAAGGAAAACAACTCCTTAAAAAACAGAATTTGTGAAATGAAAAAAAAATCCATAGAACAAACATTTAAAAGTTCAATTAGACAAATACAAAAAGAAGTTAAAAAAAATAAATGAAGAAAATAATTCACTAAAAATCAGAACTGAACAAATGGAAATGAATGATTCAATGGGACATCAAGAATCAGTCAAGCAAAAGGGAAAACAACTGACCTGGAAAATAGATCTAGGAAAAGACAATCTAAAGATTATTGAACTCCCTGAAAGCCATGATGAAAAAAGAAAAATAGGAAATCATCAAAGAGAATTGCTTGGATGTCATAGAACCAGAAGGTAAAATAGTCATTGAAAGAAGTCACCGAACACTTCCTGAAAGAGACCCCAAAATTAAAATTCCAAGGAATATTGTGGCTAAATTTCAGAACTATTGGACCAAGGAAAAAATATTACAAGCATCCAGAAAAAAAAAAAAAAAAAAAAAAACAATTCAAATACTGAGGAACCACAATAAGGATTACCTAAGACCTACCAGCCTCCACCTTAAAGGACTGAAGGGCCTGAAATCTGATATTCCAAAAGGCAAAAGAACTTGAAATACAGCCAAGAATAAACTATCCTGCTAAACTGAGCATTTTCTTCCAGAAAAGAAGATGGACATTCAATGAAACAGGTGAATTCCATTTATTTCTGATGAAAAGACCAGAGCTAAACAAAAAATTTGACCTCCAAATATAGAAGTCAAGAGAAGCATAAAAAGGTAAAAATAAAAGAACTGTTGAGAAATGTATTTATGTGATGGGTATACATAGAGAGTGCATGTATAATTTGATTTTACTGTTATAATATAAAAAAGGAACTAGAGATGAAAAGGGGATTATACCAGAAAAAGAGGAAAGTGGAGGTAAAATGAGAGAAATTACATCTCATAAAGAGGCAAAGGAAACCTACTATATTTGAGGGAAAGAAGGGAAGGGGATGAACATTGTGTGAATCTTACTCTCATCAGATTTGGCTCAAAGAGAAAATATTAGACATATTAGGTTTCACAGAGAAACTTCTCTCACCTTATAGAAATGTGGGAGGGGAAAGGGGGAAAGGGAAGGGGTAGGCTAAATAGAAGGGAAAACAGAAAAACAGAAAAACTTGCTTGAAGCAAGTGGTACTCATAAATAAAATACTGGGGAGGAGAGAAAGGGGAAAAGGAAAGAGAAAAGTATAATTTGGGGTTAATAAGATGGCAGGAAATACAAAATTAATAGTCTTAATCATTAATGTGAATGGGATGAACTCTCCCATAAAGTGGAAGTGGATAGCAGACTGGATTAAAAACCAGAATCCTAAAATATGTTGTTTACAAAAAACACATTTAAAGCAGAGTGATACATATAAAGTAAAGGTAAAAGGCTGGAGCAGAATTAAACTTTGTATTACTGTTTTCACTTCTTCACCATAACTTGATATACAGTGAAAGATCGTTCAAAATAATGGCATTAAAAGACATAGTTATATGAGTTTCTAAATGATATCAAATGACATCTACTTTACTATTAAAATTTTTTATTTCTCTACTTTGGATGGGAGAGGTCCTAATTCTTCAAATGACAATTAGAAAAAGTACCTATATATGGCATAGCATTTTGTTTAATTGTATTCCTACAAAGTCTGAACATTACAGTGTTCATCCTTTCACCAGTGAGGCACTGTGTTAAGCATTCAGGACTGTGTGTTTTTCCCAACAATTCTGGGAGATAAGTGTAAATATTTATTATTCACTTGGTATACACAAGAACTGATTAAATTCACTAATTCACTACCATTACAATATCTTCAACCCAATTAATTTTGATTTATAATGACTGATGGCACTAATAAAGCTTCATTTTGCACAAGATTCCATTATTCTGAATTGGCTTATATTTAAAAAAAAAATTCATGATGACACTCCCAACTATTATTATGATGTTATTTTTATAGCTACTATGCTTTTTTTGTTTCTTTAATTTACCCAAAGAGCCAAACCAATACCTTAAAATTTTCTTTTATCTCCATTTAATCTTTTATTTTTCCCAATTACATGTAAAACTTTTTTTAAACATTTTTAAAAACTTTTGAGTTCTAGATTTTCTTCTTTCTTCTCCCCTCCCCTCATTGAGAAGGCACATATGAAGTTATATAAAACATTTTCATAAAAATCATGTTGTGAAAGAAAACATAGATCTCCTCCCCCCCAAAAAAACCCTCAAGAAAAATAAATTAAAAAAAAAAGTCTGCTTCAGTCTGTATTCAGATTGAAAACATTTTTCATCCTAAGTCCTTCAGAATAGTCTTGGATCATTGTATTCCTGACAATAGCGAAGTCATTCGACATCCCACAATAGTGTTATTACTTTGTACACAGTTCATTTCACTTTGCATGAACTCATGAAGGACTGAGAATATCCAGCTCATCATTTCTTATAGAATAATAGGATTTTATAATAATCATATAGCACAATTTTTTCAGCCATTTCCCAACTGATGGACATCCCATTAATTTCCAATTCTTTTTCCTGAGGAAAGAGCGGCAATAAATAGTTTTGTACATATAGATCCTTTCCCTTTTTAAAAAATCTCACTGGCTCCCAAGACCCACTTCTGGTTTCCCTGTATCCCAAGGCCCCCTCATCCTAGTGAGATAAACTTTTCCTGCTGGCTTTCCAAGGTCATCTTTGATGTTTGTGGACTGAGAGATCTGGAAACCATCAGTGCTGCCACTGATTCATAGGCCCCAAAGATCTAATCCTGGTTTTCTAGTCCAGGGGCTAGAACCTTCATTGGGACTGAGCTGCTCTTCCTCCCTGGTACAATAGACCTTTCCTGCTGACTTTAAATTGTCTTCAGTTTGAAAATGATTCCACTCCATCCTTTTGTGCGTTCTGATGCTCTAAAATTTGTTTAGAATCATTATTTTAAAGTATTTGGAGAGATTTGGGGGAGAGCTCAACAAGTCCCTGACTTCACTCTAACATCTTAGCTCTGCCTCCCTAATTTTTTAAAATTATAAATCCTTTAGCAAGATTATTGAAACCAGAGCACAGAGTTAATACTTTATAAATCAATCAACATGCATTTTATGAAACACATTTTTTAGTCATCTATTGATTGAGAAATGAAAACATGCAGCAACTCTCAAAAAGGTATTGCTTAAGAATATTTCTAAATCTTATCTATTTCAGTAGGATTAAAACCCTCTCTGAAATTTCTTTTTTTAAAACTCTCAAGCCCTTTACTTTCATTTTAAAAGTTTATTTATTTATTTATTTATTTGTTTGTTTGTTTGCTTATTTATTTATTATTAAAGCTTTTTATTTACAAAGCATATGCATGGGCAATTTTTCCAACATTGAACCTCGCATAATCTTTTGTTCCAAATTTTCCCCTCCTTCTCCCCACCCCCTCCCTTAGCTGGCAGGTAAGTTCAATACATGTTAAATATGTTAAAATACATGTTAAATCCAATATATGTATACATATTTATACAGTTATCTTGTAGCACAAGAAAAATCAGATCAAGAAGGTATAAAAAGAAAAACAGAAAGAAAACAAAATGCAAGCAAATAACAACAGAGAGAGTGAGAATGCTATGTTGTATTCCCACAGTTCTCTCTCTGGGTGTGGATGTCACTGAACAATTGGAACTGGTTTGAATTATCTCAGTGTTGAAGATTGCCATATCCATCAGAACTGATCTTCTTATGGGGGCAGCTAGGTGGCGAAGTGGATAGAGCTACAGCCCTGAATTCAGGAGGACCCGAGTTCAAATCTGATCTCAGACACTTAGCACTTCCTAGTTGTGTGACCCTGGACAAGTCACTTAACCCCAGCCTCAGGAAAAAAAACAAAACAAAACAAAACAAAAACAAACAAAAACCAAACCAAAAAAAAAAAAAAAAAAAAAAAAAAAAAAGAGCTGATCTTCTTATAATCTTGTTGTTGCTGTGCATAATGATCTCCTGGTCCTGCTCATTTTACTCAGCATCAAATCATGTAAGTTTCCCCAGGCCTTTCTGAAATCATCCTGCTGGTCATTTCTTATAGAACAATAATATTCCATAACATTCATATACCATAATTTATTCAGCTATTCTCCAACTGATGGACATCCATTCATTTTCTGGTTTCTAGCCACTACAAAAAGAGCTGCCACAAACATTTTGGCACATACAGGTGCCTTTCCCTTTAGTATTTCCTTGGGATATAAGCCCAGTAGTAGCACTGCTGGATCAAAGGGTATGCCCAGTTTGGTAACTTTTTGGGCATAATTCCAGATTGCTCTCCAGAATGGCCGGATTCTTTCACAATTCCACCAACAATGTATCAGTGTCCGAGTTTTCCCACAGCCCCTCCAACATTCATCGTTATTCGTTCCTGTCATCTTAGCCAATCTGACAGGTGTGTAGTGGTATCTTAGAGTTGTCTTAATTTGCATTTCTCTGATCAATAGTGATTTGGAGCACCTTTTCATATGGCTACAAATAATTTCAATTTCTTCATCTGAAAATTGTCTGTTCATATCCTTTGACCATTTATCAATTGGAGAATAAGCTCTTTACTTTTAAACCCTGAATATATGCTGAGAATATATGCAAACAGGCTCCAACTTTCTTTACTCATCCACTCATTCTTAATTTTTCCTATTTCTTTATGCAACACTGCTTTTTCTTTTAGCTACTTAATTCCTTAAACCCCTTTTTGGTTCTTTAGTGGTTATAAATGCACAATTTATGCCAATTTCTTTAATGATTTTAGGAAATTAGAATTAGTTACAATCACTTAGTTTTTGATGAGTGATAGACAAATAGACTCAAAAATAACTTACTCAGAGCAAGTTCCTTATTTTAAGCAGGGGTTCTCAAACTATGGCCCGCAGGCCAGACGCGGCCCACTGAGGACATTTATGCGGCCTGCCCGGTTATGGCAAATGGGCTGAGGGGTGAAGACAGAGTGTGAGGTTTTGTTTTTACTATAGTCCGGCCCTCCAACAGTCTGAGAGACAGTGAACTGGCCCCCTATTTTAAAAGTTTGAGGACCACTGTATATTTAAGGTATCAAAGATATTAACAATCGGATTGACTCAAAGAAGAAATCATCTGTCTCCTCAAAGTTACCCTCATTTATGCTGGAAAGGCAGTCATCCAGCTGCTAGAGCTCAAGGAGACCCCAGAATATTGGTATTCTAGACTGGTGATGCAGAGGTACCAAAATAATTTGGGGAACTTAGGGAATCTCCAAGTCAAGAGGTAGATTTTAATTATTTTAATGCCAGTTAAAGTGGGCTAAATTCCAAAAGAGGAAGATAACAAGGAGTAAACACATACATTTGGGAGTATGAACAAAGAACAGAGAAGGTTAAATGATATCATGGGATTGGGGTTCACATGACTGGTAATGGAGACTAATAATGAACCCCTTTCTTCTTTCATGAAACTAAGAAGGGCTCATTGTTTGAATCTAGGTGTGAGAAACCAGCCCAGACTTTTGGATGACAAACCAGACATCCTTGAAGGATAGCTGAGTAGGATAAAGATATCAGACTCCATTCCCTTTTTTCACACCTTCTTCAAAGCTATTCCACACTTTTCTCAATAGTTACATTCTGAAAGTTGAACGACCTGGGGATTTCTTGAAAAGTTTTGGGGTCTCTATTACTACTGGGGTTTCCAGTATTTCATTCTCAAGATCAAGTAACCTGGGGGTTATTACTTCAACCTTCCAAAGAGCTGTACTAGGTCACTGCTATTTTGGCAATGCTCAAAGGGATTGGTTAAAACCCAAACATGGATAGGAATGTAAACAGAAATTGAACTACTAGAAGAATATCAGATGGAGATGCTAATTTTTTAAAAGACCTCAGGATATAACCTTTATTCTACTTTCTTTCAAATCACTCCTAAGTCCTTTATTTCATTTTTTTTTTTGTTTTTAATAAGCAAATTCTGCTTTTCCCTCTCAAAATTTCACTATTTTACATCTTTGTGAGCTATATGCTCATTTTAATTTGATTTTTAAAAATCTGACCATCCTCTATTATTTATTTCTATATCTATTTTTATATACATGTTCTTGTTTAATTCTATTTTCAGTAATTATGTCCCTAATTTATTATAGCCTTATTCATATAATTTGATAAATTTATGTAATTTTCACTAACCAATTGATTTCAACACACTTTTTAAAACTAAAAAAATTCAGTAACTTTTTATTTTCAAAATACATGCAAAGATGGCTTTTATCATTCACCCTTGCAAAACCTTGTCTTCCAAATTTTTCTCCCATCCTTTCTATCTCTCACCTCTCCTAGAGAGCAATTAATTTAATATGAGGTTAAACATGTACAATTCTTCCACACATTTCTACATTTGTCATGTTCTCAAGAAAAATCAGATCACAAGGGAAAAATGAGGGGGAAAAGCAAGTAAACAATAATAAGAATAAAAAGGCTCACACACTATGTTGTGATCCATACTTAGTTCCCATAGTTCCCACTCTCTGGGTGCACTTAGTTCTCTCATCATCAAAAGACCATTGGAACTGACCTGAATCATCTCAATCCTGAGAAGAGCCATGTCCATCAGAATTGATCATTGTATAATCTTGCTATTGACATTATGTTATCTTGGTTCTGCTCACTTCACTCAGCATCAGTTCCTGTAAGCCTTTCCAGACCTCTCTGAAATCATTGTTTCTTTCAAAACAATAATATTCCATAACATTCACATAACATTCAGCCAATCTCCAATGATGGGTAGCCACTCAGTTTCCAGTTCTGTGTCACTACAGGAAAAGCTGCCACAAACATTTTTGTGATACCTTTGTGATCTCTTTGGGAAACAAGCCCAGTAGAGACACTG
This sequence comes from Sminthopsis crassicaudata, assembly GCF_048593235.1. Lineage (NCBI taxonomy): Eukaryota > Metazoa > Chordata > Mammalia > Dasyuromorphia > Dasyuridae > Sminthopsis > Sminthopsis crassicaudata. Next base: position 304,045,914 of record NC_133621.1, on the reverse strand, counting down.
CTGGATCAAAGAGTATGTACAGTTTGATAGCCCTTTGAGTATAGTTCCAAATTGCTCTCCAGAATAGTTGAGTCAGTTCACAACTCCACCAATATTGTATTAGTGTCCCAGTTTTCCCACATCCCCTCTAACATTTGTCATTATTTTTCCTGTTATTTTAGCCAATCTGAGACATGTGTAATAGTACTTCAGAGTTGTTTTAATTTCTCTGAATTTAATTAATTAAAATGGATCATTTCTCTGATCAATAGTGCTGAATTACATAATTTCAAAATTTGTTTCTGGTCTACCTAAATATTTGACTTATACTGCAATAGTATCAATATATTTCACTTATCTTTGTTTATTCTCTAATTTCATCTCGGTTCCTTTTTTTGAGAGCACTTTCTGAGATTAATCTTCAATAGGGAGTCCCAATTATAATTTGCTTGGTGCCCTCAGGTTGGTTGCTTAAAAGCAGTGAAAAGGCAAATGCATTCCAATTCTACTCACTTTTCTTTTCTGAAAATGGCTAAAATTTCCTTATTCTGCCTTCTAGTAATAAAAATTCCTTCCTCTAATAAAGTGTTTAAGTATACATTAAAATTAAAAAGGCACTTTCAAAGATTGACACCCCAAAACTTCAGGCTTAGATATTGGCTGACAAACTTTTTCCAGCTTAGTAATTGTTTCCTTTTTAAATTCTGCGTTGTAGAATTATTTAAGCTCACAAGAGTTTTAATCTAATTTCTCCTAGACTATTTCTCAAGTTTTATTTTTTTATTTTAACATTTCCCTGGATTCTTATTTCACTGAATTTCCATGCAACGACTAATAAGACAGTTCTTAAAATGCAAACTTCAGCCATAAATCAATCCCTAATCATTTTAAAGGTCCCTTTTAAAGAATTACTGGTCTGTGAATTTTGTTATTGTTTTCATTAAACTCTACAGAGTTTGCTACTGCCACATAAGCTCATCAAAGTACTTTGTAAAGACACCCCAATTGTAATTTAGAAGTAAAAGATTGAGTATTCCTTTTTCACAAATTTGGTTTCCAATCTTTTTTTTTTGGTATCTTAGTTTTCAATTAATTCCTGTATCTGTTGTTCATGTCATCAATCTCCAACATGGCCAGTGTTGGAAACAGAGGGCAAAAAAGAGAGATTTGTCCTTTTTAAAGCCCTTTTTGAAAGCTTATTTTTTAAAAATAGACTATTTCCTAAGGGTAATTATCTAAAAGAAAAGGCAAAGATAAGACAACTATTTGCTATGAATTAGCACAAAGCATAAACACATTTCCCATTCTCTTGAGATTTTTTGTGATTGTATAAGGTCCCTTTCTATCTGAACTTCATTTCATCATCAACAAATACACACAGAACATATAACAAGACACAAGATTAAATCAGACCTGAACTTCTCACTTTTTTTTTTCCTCCTAGGAGATTCTGAAGTCAAGATCTTACCTGTCCTCTCTTTTAAGTATAGAATTTACGATCACCTTGTGGCTGGGGTTTTGCCATCAGCTTAGGATAATTCTTCTATTTCCTAATTATGTTAATGCTTTTAGACTCTTACAAAAAATCTAATTTAGTAACAACACAATTTGCCAATTGGGTTCACTCATTTAAAATATACTTTATATTTAGTTCCTTATATTAGTCCCTAATAGATTGAAATTCTGGTTAAAGTTCCATTTTTCTAGACTTTTTGTCAAAGCATTACCACAGGAAGAAGACCTGAGAATGATGTATAACCTAGCAATTTATTTGTTCTAAGCTGATTTTGGAAGATTGTTCAACAAAATTCCATAACTTTCTAAATAATCGAAAGTTCCATACTCTGATCAAAACAATCGCCTAAATCCTTTGTATTCTGGGATCAAACTTTAAACAATTTAATAACTCTTCGATCATTCCCTGACAGGGAGTATACCCTTGTGCCAACCAGGATCCTGTAGCATGCATTTCTCCCCTTATGTCTGACCTCATCTCTCCTGTGGGCATCCATGATCAGGAGTGGAACTTCTTTAGAGGAACTTCCCCTAAGGGAAATGAACTGGATTCCCAAAGACCACCTTATTGGCTATTCCTTCTGAGAAGTTCCTCAACTCAAGACACTGGAGATTGCTTCCCTTGAATATGAATGAAGCAAGTGGGGTAATTTTCTACCCACCTGAAACTTACCTACATGGGGCATTTTTTCCTCATAATTCCAGGAAAGGAATTATGCATCAACTCCTATATCAAATAAAAACAAGAAATCCACAATTTTCTTGTGAAATGACAGTGCTCTAGAGAGAGAACAGATTTTTTCTTTTTGTTAATATTTGAGAGTCATACTATACTGTAAAGTTCTGATCCTCTCTCAGTTGTAATCCTTCTCTGGGAGGAGGTTTCTTTTCTGTATGATATTCAGGGATTTGTTGTTGGCAAATCCTCCAATACTTTCGATTCTTTTTTTTTTTTTTTTTTTTTTTTTTTGTTAAGACAATTGGGGTTAAGTGACTTGCCCAGGGTCACACAACTAGGAAGGGTTAAATGCCTGAGAACAAATTTGAACTCAGGTCCTCCTGACTTCAGGGCTGATGCTCTATCCACTGCGCCACCTAGCTGCCCCAATACTTTCAACTCTTAAGTGTCTTAAGACCAGTCAAATAGGGCCTAAAGGTACTTTGTAAGTGAATATTCAGCAAAATTTATACCTACTTTCCTTTAAAAACTTCCTGATAAATCACTATTGATTAGAGAAATACAAATTAAAACAACTCTGAGGTACCATTTCATACCTCCCAGCTTGGCTAAGATGGCAGGAAAAATTAATGATAAATATTGGAAGGGCTATGGGAAAACAGGGATACTATTGTTGGTGGAGTTGTGAAATTAGCCAAGTATTCTGGAGAGCAATCTTACTCTATGCCCAAAGGGCTATCAAACTGTGCATACCTTTTGACCCAGCAGTGCCATTACTGGTTCTGTATCCCAAGGAAATCTTAAAGGAGGATAAAGACCCACATGTGCAAAAATGTAGCAGCCCTTTTTTGGTAGCAAAGAATTGGAAAATCAGTAGATGTCCATCAATTGAGGAATGGCTGAACAAGTTATGAAATATGAAGATAAGAGAATATTATTTTTCTATAAAAAGTGATGAACAAGTTGATTTTAGAAAGGCCTGGAAAGATTTACATGAATTATTCTGATGAAACAAGTAGAACCAGGAATATGTTATACACAATAACAAGAAGAATGTGCCATGATCAACAATGAAAGACTTGGTTCTTTTCAGCAGTTCAGTAATCCAAAGCATTCCTAATTGACTTTAGACAGAAAATGCCATCTGCATCCAGAAAAAGAACTATGGATATTGAATGTAAATCAACACATGCTATGTTCACTTCTTTTTTTTTTTTCTCCCTCTCCCATGATTTACTCTTTTGTTCTGATTTTTCTCTTGCAATATGATTTATAAATCAATATGTATTAAAAATTTTAAAAAATCCTGAAAATTTAGCTGTGATTATCAATAAGTCACTCAATCCTAAGCAAATAGAAGTAAAAAGAATCTTTTCTTTTCCTCATTGTGTAAAACTAAAATGAGCCTTCTTCTCAGGTCATAGAAAAGGGTGGAATTGCTGCCAGAGTGATTACATGCCTCAAAAGCTTACAATTGAGGTGGGAAAAAAAAATAAAACTGAAAGTTTCCCCTTAACCAATTTAAGAAATTTCTCTCTGATGACAAGAATGATTTGGTTATTCCTGGCTAAAAGAATTTAAAGGAAAAAAAAAACAAAATATTTTAACCCTGCCAACAGGAAGTTTTAAAATTAGCTAGGTAGACAGCTGGCTTGAAATGAGGAACTAGAAATTCCATTGCTGAATCTTCCTGGTCTTAAACAAAATGAAAGTGAGAAAAACAGAAGAAAAAAACCCAGTAGGCTATGTATAAAAGTTAAAATTATGGTCATATAATTTTTATAAAAATAGAATTTAAGTGTTCTGGAGCTTATAAATGTAGGTAGATTAGTCACAAATTCCAAAAGTCCCCCTTAGCCCAATCAGGGAATCTTCTTAAAGAAAATGAATTTAGGGTAAATCAAGGCAAGCTCTTCAATCTTGAAGAGACTTATTTGGGTGCAGATAACAAAGGGAGTCCCACCTCCCAGGGCCTATAACTATGGGAGGGCTATCAGCAAAATTGGATCTGGTGTACAGTGGGTCCCTTGCAGGGGTTGGCCAAAAGAGGATAAGATTCATGCATTGCCATCCCCTCTGGGAGGCCAATAATGTGGGGATTAAAATTATCCCACCTAGAATAAGAGAGACTGCGGTAGAGCTCTGAGCCAATGGCACTTTATTAAAGGGTCCACGGTCCCCTCTAATGAAGTGGACCTCAGATTCTTCTCATGATCTGAGATGCCCTCTTTTCCTAGGACCCTATTTTTATAGGCCTAGACAGCTAGCCATTCAGGAATGGCTGAACCAAATACAGAATAATTCCATCCATTGATACATGACTCAGAAGCAAAAATGATGTCAGCAAGGTCACAAGTTAGTGAAGCAAGGAACATCTCCCCTAACTAGGTGGTCACTAGGTTGGGCTTCTCTTTGAGTTAGTTTGGGTGAAGCATTGGGCATCCCCACTGACTAAAGGGTCATAAGATGATCATGTTGGACAAGAGAGAAGATCTGGAGGTACACCGGACTTCCCATGTTGTTGAGTTGTTTGTGTCGCTCTAGGCTTGGTCACAAGGAAAAACAGGGGTGGAGTGGCTAGCTTCCTGTGATTAAGCAAGAGAACTTCGAGTCTGTAGCCCATAGCTTTTGGACCCAACATCCAGAACTTAGAAGCACTGCCCCTTTGGAATCACTCCTAATTGATGAATACTGATTGGAACAGAGTCCGAGTTCAGATGAATTATTTCTCACACTGGCCTGCTGGATGTTTTCAGAACAAGGCACTCGATCTCTCTCTTCTGGGCATTCTCTCTGGCTGTCCCCCTGGCCTGGAATTCTGTCCTACCTCATCTCCTTGGCTTCCTTTAAGTCCCAACTAAAATCCCCCTTCGATAGAAAATCTCCCCAAACCTTCTACATTCTAGTGTCTTCCTTGGGTTATTTCCTATTTATCCTGTATGCAACTTACCTTGTATATATTTGTTATCTCAGGGACTATCTTTTGCATCCTTTTTTCTTTTTCTTTTTGGTGGGGGGAATGAAGGGATATCCCCAGAGCTTAGCAAAGTGCTTGGCACTAGTACAGGAATAGTTAATGTTTATTGAATTGAATGGAAGCTGGAAGCTGATTGGACCCTGGAAGAAAGCTCTCACTTGAAAAGTCCCCAAAAGTCTGGCTTTGGGGTAAGTTTGGGGCTCTCTCACCTCTTGCCACCTTCACCCTCATCTGTACCAGTAGGGAGGTTAGGGCACTCATGCAAAGTGCAGCTTCTCTTCTGGCTCCCCATCCTCTATCTCAGAGTCCAGAGGTGGGACAGCCGGACTAGAGGTCCCAGTGTTGACACCTCCAGGGATGGCTTGCCCTTCCTTCTTGAAGCCCCTGCCCCAGCCTCCCCACAGGGTGTTAAGTTCCCTTCCATGGGAATAGAGAGCCAGAGCCTGTTGGGAGTCGAGTTCCTCACTGTGGAACTCCTGTCTCAGACTGTTATTTCTCCAAGTTTCAGGCTTCAGGGCTGCCCCCTCATCTCCCAATGCCAACCATCTTCCCTGGCTGCGGCCCATGCCTGGAATGCTCTTCCCCCTCATTTCTACTTCCTGGCATCCTTGGTTTCTTTGAAGACCCAGCTCACCTTCTGCTATGCTATTAATTATTCAGTTAATTGAGCATCTAAGCTCTCAAGGTACTAGGTTGGACTTTAGGATAATCAAGTGAAGAAATCTTGCTCAAGGGAAGTTTGAAAGCTAAGGTGCAGCTAATAATAAAGGGTGACTCAAAAAGATGAGTGGGATGAGTGATGAGCATTTTCATCCTTGCCTCATAGATCAAAAAGGGAAAGGTCAGAGTGTCAGAGGGACCATATCACAAGGCAGCCCAGGGAAAAGCCCCATGGACTTGGAGACTGAGTGGCTTTGACCATCAGCAAGTGTCACTTCCCTATGGTTCAGTTTCACTGTCTCTGTGTCTCTTTCTCTCTATCATATATATATACATACATACATATACACACACTATATACATACTATATATACTATCTAGCTATATAGCAAGAGTGCTCAGTGTGATTAGTTCCATTTTACAGGTGTGTATACACACATATATGTATTACACTTGTGTAACATATTTGCCTTCCACTTGGAATGTAAGTTCTTTGAGAATAGAAATTGTTCCAGTCTTTGTATTTGCATTTTTGGTACTAGAACAGCTACTCATAGTAGGTGCTTTTCCCCCGATGCCACTTTAAAAAATATAATAGCTTTTTCTTTTTCAAAATACATGCAGAGTTCTCAATACTCATCCTTGCAAACCTTCCCTCTCTCCCCCCTCCCCTAGACAACAAGTAATATAGTATATGTTAAACATGTGCAATTCTTCTCATGGTAGACACAGAATAAGTGTGAGTTGATTGATTGATTGGCTCAACAAATCAATGTTCTGGACCTAGACCATCTGTCATTACACTTGGAACTGTTACTCCCAACTGCTCAGATACAACATCGATTCAACAATTTAAGAACAGGATTCTAAATACTGTGCTGATCAATCCTCATAATGTCCAAACTGTATAGAATGAAGTTGAGTGTGGGCATAGTAGAATCCAGTTACAAGTAAGGGAGAAGTGAGTGGCAGAGTATAGCAAAAGAAGGCACTAGAGTTACCAGATGTGATATCTCAGGGCAAATCACTTTCCCAATCTGTGCCTCAGCTTCTTCTTCTTCTTCTTTTTTTTTTTTTCTGAGGCTGGGGTTAAGTGACTTGCCCAGGGTCACACAGCTAGGAAGTGTTAAGTGTCTGAGACCCAGATTTGAACTCGGGTCCTCCTGACTTCAAGGCTGGTGCTCTATCCACTGCGCCACCTAGCTGCCCCAACCTCAGTTTCTTCACCAGTAAAATAGGAGTGATACTCTCTCAGCCTCAACAAATGTTATGTAAATTGATCGATTAATTGACAAGCAATTATTATTATAATTAGGCTTAAATGACTTGCCTAGGGTCACACTGCTAGGAAGTGTTAAGTGTCTCTCCCTTTTCTTTCTTTTCTCTTTACTTTTCTTTACATTTAAAATTTGTTCTCATTTGATTTCTTTTCTTTCTTTCTTTTTTTTTTTTCTTTAGCCATTTTTATTGTTATACTCATAGTGAAATGTATTTTTCTTATTTTGGTTATTTTGTCTGCATCATTTCACAAAGGTCTTCCTACAATTCTTTTAATTTGAACTCAGGTCCTCCTGACTTCAGGACTGGTGCTCTGTCCCACTGCACCACCTAGCTGCTCCTCGACAAGCAATTATTAAGAATCTTCTAAAGGTCAGGTTCCATGAAGAGCTAATTCCAAACCAATCTGAATATAAAGGAGATTGAACATGATGGACAAACTAGATGCTTTTGTTTAAATAAAATGAAAAAACTCCATGAAATCATAAGCCACGAGGTTGCTGACAGCAGAGAAAGTTCCTCACTGGGCACTCTCTCCACAGATGAAATTACTGGGACAATTTTAAAAAAATTAAATTTAATTTAAATTTAAAAAAATTAAATGGAGAGAATATAAAGAATTTCTAAAATAGGAAAACATTTGTACCAAACATCACCAATAAAAGCCTCCCTCAGAACAAAGAAAAATGGCAAAAAGAAAAACAACAATGATCATGTCTGTTCATGTCTGGGGCAGCATTCTGCCCTAATCATCCCTTACCTCTTGTCAGTGAGGAGGAAAGGAGGGCTGTTTCATGAAATATTCTCTGGGACCACCAGCGACTTTGCAGTTACACAGATTTCCATTCTGTTTTGGTCAGAGGTTCCTTACCTGACATGTGAATTCATTTCTGAAAAATAGTCATAAATGTAATTGGGTATCCAGTGTAATTCTATGCATTTTAAAATGTTATTCTGAGAAGAGGTCCATAGGTCTCACCAGAATGTAAGAGGAGTCCGGGACACAAACAATTGTAAGAACCCAAGAAATCTTGATTTTTTTAGAGATTTGTCCCTTCCTATCTTCTCTTCTTTCTTCTCTCTCCCCACCTTTCCCTTTCTCTTTCCTTTTCCATTTTTGTTTCCTTTCCCTTTTTCTACTCCTTCCTTTTCTTTCTTGTCCCTTTTTCTTGTCTTTTCTCTCCTTTATTTTTAAACTCATTCTCATTTAATCTCTCTCTCTTTTTTTTTTTTTTTTTTTTTTTTTTGCCATTTTTATTGTTATAGTCATTTTGAAATGTGTTCTTGTTTTGGTTATTTTGGTTGCATCATTTCACAGAGATTTTCCCACAATTCTTTGAATTATTTATATTTGTCACTTCTTACTACACTTCAAAAATACATTATCATATAATGTAAGCTCCCTAAGGGTAGGGCCGTACATTTCTTTCCTTGTATCCCAGCACCTAGACCAATGCTTGGCATAGAAAAGCACTTAATAAATGTTTGTTAATTGGCTACTTGATTGGTATAACATTGTTTTTGTTTTTATTTTCAGACATTTGCCAACTGATTTCCTAATTTATGCTTCTAAGAATATTGCTGTAAAGACTGTGCTGGTAAACAATGACTCTGTTTCTGTCTTTGACCTCCTTTGACATCTTCCTGTAATCAAGGTGTGGAATCACTGAATCAAAGTCAGGGGTGGTGGGGATTGGGGTAGTTTCTCAATTGATTCAACGAGATATCTATGAAATAGGTAGTGTCAGTTAGTATGGCATAGTGGAAAGATTTTTCTCTGACACTGTCTCTACCACTGGTCGGTGGGAGATCATAAAATTGTCCATTCTTGCATTATGACCATTTTTATTATCTGGTAAATAAAGGAGATGGACAAGATAAAAGTGCGTCCCAGTTCTGACTTTGTGACTTCATCCATGTAGGTCAGATCACACCCCTCATGTACTTAACAACTTACAAGGGAACATCCAGGTGTCCAAGATGTTTGAACCCTGAGTAGAAGTAAAGAAATATTGTCTGGAAAACATTTCTAAGCCAAGGCTTGAATAACAATGCTAGGTGACCTACTAGTAAAAAGAATGGAGATGATGAGTAATGAGCCTACTTGTCTCTGACCTATGGCTCAGAAAGTTCAGAATTGGAAGGGATTCCAGAGATCAAGATGGCCCATTTCAATCAAGAATTTGGAGTTTCAGGATGGTCACACTTAGCTGGTACAGAGTAAATGCTTAATCATTGCTTTGTTGGCTAGATAGTCCTAGTTATCCTGTGTGAGCAAAGGGAGCTTAACCATCTTGTTAGTCATCTCCCAGCACTGAATCAGGTCTGAAACAAATTTGTGGGTCTAGAGTAGAGTAGCCCTTTTACAAAGAAGAAAGCATAGTGCCCAGTTATCTTGGCACCTCAATGCTAGGTAGTGCCAATGGCAACGAAAAACTCCTAAAATCATAGTTTGGGAACTGAAAAAGAGATTGCAAAATGTCTATTCCATCACACCTGGTGACAATGCTAGGTGACCTAATAGTAAAAAGAATGGAGATGATAAGTAATGAGCCTACTCGTCTCTGACCCATGGCTCAGAAAGTTCAGAATTGGAAGGGATTCCAGAGATCAAGATGGCCCATTTCAATCAAGAATTTGGAGTTTCAGGATAGTCATACTTAGCTGAGTTTGAGGAATGCTCAGTGACTTGCATAAAGTTACACAGACATAGAAATGAGGGGAGATTTCAAATCCAGTGCTTTCCTCTGCCTATTTGGCTTTTCTCAGGACCACTCAATTTTCTGAAATTATAGCACTTAGAATTTCTTTGACACCTTATGGTTTACAAAGTGCTCTCATAAATATTATCGTACTTGTTCAGCTTGCTCTTGGTTACATAGTTAGTAAGTGTCTAGATGGAGTTTGAACTTACCTATCTTTTTCTGGTCCATAAAGACCACGTAGTTCAGTTGTATAAGGTATGAGAAGCTATCAATATCTTGGAGAACACTACAAGAAGCATGGCCTTCATGTCTTGGTTCTTATTGAACAAGTTATTTTTTAAAAATATGTATAATAATTTTACATATTTCCATATGGATCATGTTGGGAAAGAAATAACAAAACAAAAGGAAAAACCATGATGAAAGAAAAAACAAAATAAAAGGTGAAAATAGTGCGTTTCAATTTGCATTTAGTCTCCATATGGATAGAAGTGGATAGAATTTTCCATCCAAAGTCTATTGGAATTGTTTTGGATCACTGTATTGCTGAGAAGAGCTAAGTCTACTCATCACACAATCTTGTTATTACTATATACAAGTATTCTCCTGGTTCTATCCATTTCACTGAGCTTCAGTTCATGTCTTTGAAGGCTTTTCTGAAATCATCCTGATCATCATTTCTTGCGGAACAATAACATTCCATTAACATTTATGTACCATAACTTACTCAGCCATTCTCCAACTGCTGGGCATCCACTCAGTTTCCAGTTTCTTGCCACTACAAAGAGGGCTGCCATGAACATTTCTGCACATGTGGGTCCCTTTCTCTCCTTTATGATCTCTTTGGGATACAGGTCCAATAGAGACACTGCTGGATCAAAGGGAATGCACAGTTTGATAGCCCTTTGGGCATATGAACTGGTTATTCTTAACAAATATTTAGTAAGTATCTAATGTAATCTATCCAGTGGATAGAGCCTAAAGTCAAGAAGACTTATCTTCCTGAGTTCAAATCTAGTCTTAGAAACTTATCAGCTTTGTGATCTTGGGCAAGTCGTTCCACTCTTTTTGCCTCAGTTTCCTCATCTGTAAAATGAGTTGGAGAAGGAAATAGCAAACCACTCTAGTGTTTCTGTCAAGGAAACCCTGTATGGGTTCACAAAGAGTTGAACATGATTGAACACCATCATCATCATCAATAAATAGACCAATAGCCATACATATGCCAGGTGCTGTGTTGGGTACCAGGGATACCAACAGAAAAACTTACATGAAATAGTCTCTGTCCTCTCTGAGTAGGGTACTTGATGGATCCTTCCCACTGCTAGATGATAAATCCTGAGATGAGAAGTGAAATGCAAAGTGTGAATGGGTAGGATCTGGAGCCAGGGCATAGAATCCCAGCTTGGTCCTTAGCCAGCTGTGACCTTGGCAAGCCCCTTTCCCTCTCAAAGGATTGGGATGGATGATATCCAGGCTTACTTCCAAGCTCTAAGACCTTAATGTTTCTGGGTCTATCTCTTCTTTTCTTTCCTACTTATTTACTCCTCTCTTTTCTCTCTCTCTCTGTCTCTGTCTCTCTCTCTCTGTCTCTCTCTCTGTCTCTCTGTCTCTGTCTCTCTCCCTCCCTCCCTCCCTCCCTTTTCTAAGGTCACACAGGAAGTATATGACAAAGAACAAGATTTGAACCTAAAACTTGGGACTCCAAAGTCAACTTTTTCTCCATTGTATCATTATCCTTATGGTTTGGTGAGTTCCTTTGGGAAGTGATTTGATTTGTTAGCAGTCCTTTGGGGATGAGCTTCCCTGAATTTGACGGCAAATCATGGAGAGTCAAGATCTGGATTCGAAGACCGAGGACTTGGATTCAAATCTTATTTTGTTCCTTATTAACTATTTGACTTAGGAGAAATCATTTAACTTCTTTATGTATCTGTAAGATCCAGAGACTGTCCGTTAATAAATATTTATCAAGTACCTACTGTGTGCTGGGCACCATGCTAAACACTAGGGATACAAAGCAAGGCAAAACCCCAATAGTCCCTGCTCTCAAGAAGTTCACAGCACAAGGAGGGAGATGATATGCAAACTTGTTAACATCAGAGGGAAGGTTCTAAGATAGAAGAGAAATGCACAAACATTCTTATATGAAGTGGGATTTTGGCTAAGACTTGAAGGAAGTGAGGGAAGTTTTGAGGTGGACAGGGGGAGGGAGAGAGCTCCTGGTTTCAGAGCAGCCAGAGAAAATGCCAGAAGTTGGGAGATGGATTTCTTTGTAGAAGAATAGAGCAAATGGTACCATTGGGTAACAGAACATGGTTGTGGGGGGGATGTAAGATGGAGAAGATTGGGAGGGGGCCAGGTGTGGGGGCTGAGAGTGCCTGAGGATCCATCTTTGATCCTGGAGGCCATGAGAAGTCACTGGAGGTGGTTAGAACTGAATATTAGGAAGATCATCTTGGCAGCTGGAATAGGGAAAGATCTGAGGCACTCTGAGAATGTCTGTTCTAGAATATGAGCAATAAGAAACAGCCCAGGGAGGGGGAAAGAACATGACCCAGAATTGAGTCTTTACCCTTGTAAATCACAAAATCACTAAAGCTTTCTGGCATAATAGCTGCACTCCTGTTTCATACATGGAGTTTAAGATATTGGTAAAGTCCTTTGGAAACTTATTTATCAACATCCATCAGGATCATTGAATTTGCCCCCTTCTCTGGGTCCTTCTGTAAAATTGAAGGCCATACTGATTTTTAATGTCTTTTTCTGTTTTCTACTCTGAAAAACCCTGTGGTTCAGATGGGAGAGCCATGGCCTTGCCTCCCATCCTTAACTTCCTTTGGCCACTATTCAGTGGTCCCCAACACAGTGCCTTGAGCAGATGCTGGGTTCTGCTCTGACAGCTTCCCTCCACCAGGGGATCTCGTGCTCAAGTCCACTAACCATCTGCTCCCCACCACCCCCAAACCATTCTCCCCCTTCTAAAAGATCAGCATTCTCCCCCCCATTTATTTATTTATTTACAAAGCATATGCATGGGTAATTTTTCCAACATTGACCCAAATTTTCCACTCCTTCCCCCATCCCCTCCACTAGCTGGCAGGTAGTCCAATACATGTTATATATGTTGAAATATATGTTAAATCCAATAAATGTATACATAATTACAGAGTTGTCTTGCTGCACAAGAAAAATCAGATCAAGAAGGAAAAGAAAAACTGGGAAAGAAAACATAATAAAGCAAATAACAACAGAGAGTGAGAATGCTATGTTGTGGTGGATACTCAGTTCCCACAATCCTTTCTCTGGGGTACATGGCTTTCTTCATCACTGAACAAGTAGAACTGGTTTGAATCATCTTATTGTTGAAGACAGCCACCTCCATCAGAATTGATTGTCATAGTTTTGATGTTGAAGTGTATAATGATCTGGTTCTGCTCATTTCACTCAGCATCAGTTCATGTAAGTCTCCCCAGGCCTTTCTGAAATCATCCTGCTGGTCATTTCTTACAGAACAATCATATTCCATAATATTCATATACCATAATTTACCCAACCATTCTCCATTGATGGGCATCCATTCAGTTTCCAGTTTGTAGCCACTACAAAAAGGGCTGCCACAAACATTTTGGCACATGCAGGTCCCTTTCCCTTCTTTAGTATTTCTTTGGGATATAAGCCCAGTAGTAACGCTACTGGATCAAAGGGTATGCACAGTTTAATAACTATGAGCATAGTTCCAAATTGCTCTCCAGAATGGCTGGATCCATTCACAGCTCCACCAACAATGTATCAGTGTTTCAGTTTTCCCACAGCCCCTCCAACATTCTGCATTATCTTTCCTGTCATCTTAGCCAACATGAGAGGTGTGTAGTGAAGATACAGCATTTTTTAAAGTAAACATATACAATGTTACAGAATGCTAGAGTGGTTATTGAGGAATGAAAGTGACTTGTCTAAGGTCTCATGGTGGTCCAGGGACAGAACCAGTTCTCTTCAGCTTCTAGCATTTATTTCTATTAATTTCTATGGGCAGCAAATTTATTCCCTTAAGAAATAAAAGCCTGAGCTTCTGGGGAGCTTGGTTGGGCAGAACCAAGAGTGATAGGTACAAGTTGGGAAAAGATCAGCTGAGGATCCTATGAGAACTGCCCACACATGGAATGGGCTGCTGTGGGAGGTGGGGAGTCTCCCATTACTCCAAGCTGATCCTTACGTTTAAGAGGAGATCCCTGGGCAAATATTTCTAGTTTTTTCCCCCTATAGAATTTAAGCTTTGAAGGGAGGGATTGTTACTTTTTTGTCCTTGTATTCCCAGCATCAGTCCAGGCTGGACACATAGTAGGCTTGTTGAGAGCTTGATTATGTAATATATCATAACAAATATTATTTGATTGATTTAATGTGACTCCAAATAAAAGTTGCTATTTCCTTATAGAAACCCTTAGGACACATCTGCATATTCCTTTCCTTTCCAAGAGATGATGGATGGCGGGCCTTGATGTAAGTAAGGCTTCACAGGATGGATGCCTTATGTCTCAGGTGGTGGAAGGAGGGCAGTACTTGGGGCCAGATGCCCCTATCTGTCACTGGCTGGTTTTGTGCCTCAGGAAAGTCTTTGCCTGTTTGGGCTTGGCGGTCCTTTTTTTGTAAAGTGAGGTGACCCGTCAAAGCCTGTCCAGATCGAAATCCATGATCCTATTCTAGAAACAGAGCCATGTACAGATTCATATGGTATTGTCTTCGTTTTACAGATGAACAAATGGAGGTGAAAAGAATCCAGATCTCTGGACACCCAGTTCATTGTTTGTTTGTTTTTTGGTCACAAGGAGGGGGATTATGTAACTTGAGCTGTTTTTTAGGAAGCTAGGTCAGACAGTATGTGCAGGGTTCAAGGGAGTAAGAGAAATTAGAGCCAGAGAGGCAAACCAGAAGGCATGATCTGGGACACGAGGTCAATAGAGGACAGAATTTTAGAACTGGGAGGAACATTGGAAGCAAGTCATTCATTCCACAACTATACAAGAAGTCTCTCTACCTCATACCCAACCAATGGCCGTCCATCACTTGCTTGAAGACACTAAGGAGACTCGAATAGTCCTGACAATTGGAGTTGTCTAAAAGTGGAATGTGTTATCTTGGGAGGCAATAGGTTTCCTTCCTTGGAGGCTTTCAGGCAATGTCTGGCAGCTACTTTACACCACAGGGAGGATTGTATGTGAAGCTGGTGCCTTGGGGTCAGAGGACAGAGAGTTTTGAATGCCAGGCTAAACCATTTGGATGGCCATACATTGTATATATATATATATATATATATATATATATATATATATATATATATATATATATATATATATATATTTTTTTTTTTTAACATATCTATCTTTATGATTGTTGATTATTAAGTTCATAAATAAGCAAAGAAAATTTAAATTAATGTTTAAGTGCTTGGTAAATGATATCAGCTACTACCAACTGGGTCAGATCTTGAATTGTTTGTAGTAGGGCACTGTGGAGCACTTCCTGAGCAAGGCACAGGTGGGAGGAAGGAGAAGAAAGATGACTCTTTGGGAGGAAAGGTTACACCAGAAGTACATGCAATGCCACAGAGTGGCTTGGGGAGGACTCAGGAAGCAGAGGCTCATCCCCTGAGATGACTGGCTCAGTGGGTGAGAGGGCAGTATTAAGGAGCCCAAAATACAGACTGGCTTATGGAGAGATAGGTTCTGGTCAGGGATGCAGGAGCCTTGGATCTGAGTTCTGGCTTGTCCACTGACTTCCTGGGTTTGGGCAAATTCCTTCCTTTCTCAGTCTCTCAGTTTTCCCTTCTGTAAAATGAGTGACAAATTCTGATCTCCTTGCCTTGTAGGGTGCTGTTGAGGATCAGGTGAGATTGTGGGTATAAAATGCTATTGAATCAAAGACTCAGAATCCAGGGCTCAGGAGGCTGAGCTGAGATGCTCAAGGGGAACTCCCTGACAAGTCAGGGTCCATCTTTATTTGAAGATCTGTCACATAGCAAGTCACTCCCTTATGAGGCAGCCTATTGCTCAGCTCAGAGAGAAACAGGAGCTCCTTCAGTCACTTGGCATCCATAGCCTCACAGAAGGCTTCAACTTTAACCCTGATGCCTGTTAACTTTTTTTTCAGATGTAGAGAGAGGGAAGAAAGTTGGACTGAGTATAGTTCTTCCTAAACTTAATTTCTTCATGTGTGAAATGGGAATAATAGTACTTGTCCTTCCTCATGGGGTTACTGGAAGCAAAGTGACCTGTAAACTGTAATTCTGCTGTAAAATTAAATATCTAGTTATTTCTATTGTTGGTGGTCAAAAGGGGCTACTGGGTGAGAGTATGGAATGGTCATGGCTTCTCTGTTGGAAGTGACCTTTCCTCTTGGGAGTCTCCAACAGGTCACTCTCTGCTTTATTACTGTGAAGATGGCACACTCTCTAGTTTTATAATGATTTCTCTCCTTGTGTCCTTCCCTCTCTCCCTCCCTCCTCCTCTCCCTCTCTCTCCTCCTCCTCTTCTTTCTTCTTCTTCTTCCTTCCTTCCTTCCTTCCTTCCTTCCTTCCTTCCTTCCTTCCTTCCTTCCTTCCTTCCTTCCTTCCTTCCTTCCTTCCTTCCTTCCTTCCTTCCTTCCTTCCTTCCTCTTCTTCTTTCTTTCTTTCTTTCTTTCTTTCTTTCTTTCTTTCTTTCTTTCTTTCTTTCTTTCTTTCTTTCTTTCTTTCTTTCTTTCTTTCTTTCTTTCTTTCTTTCTTTCTTTCTTTCTTTCTTTCTTTCTTTCTCTCTTTCTCTCTTCCTTCCTTCCTTCTTTCCTTCCTTCCTTCCTTCCTTCCTTCCTTCCTCCTTCCTTCTCCTTCCTTCCTTCCTTCCTTCCTTCCTTCCTTCCTTCCTTCCTTCCTTCCTTCCTTCCTTCCTTCCTTTTTCTTTCTTTCTTTCTTTCTTTCTTTCTTTCTTTCTTTCTTTCTTTCTTTCTTTCTTCCTTTCTTTCTTTCTCTCTTCCTCTTTCTTTCTTCCTCTTTCTTTCTGTCTTCCTTTCTTTCTTTCTTTCTTTCTTTCTTTCTTTCTTTCTTTCTTTCTTTCTTTCTTTCTTTCTTTCTTCCTTCCTTCCTTCCTTCCTTCCTTCCTTCCTTCCTCTTTTTTTCTTTCTTTCCTTTTCTTTTCTTTTCTTTTCTTTTCTTTCTTTCTTTCTTTCTTTCTTTCTTTCTTTCTTTCTTTCTTTCTTTCTTTCTTTCTTTCTTTCTTTCTTTCTTTCTTTCTTTCTTTCTTTCTTTCTTTCTTTCTTTCTTTCTTTCTTTCTCTTTCTTTCTTTCTTTCTTCCTTTCTTTCTTCCTTTCTTCTTCTCCTCTCTTTGTCTCTGTCTGTCTGTCTTTGTCTCTGCCTCTGTCTCTCTCTCATCCCTTTTTCCCCTTCCCTCCTCCTGTGTTAGATAAGTGGAAGTCAAAAGCTTTTTACCTTAGTAGCCACCAGTGTGGTGATGAACAAAGGGATCCTTTGTAAATTTATCACAGAACAAATGAACGATAAAATAAGCCAATGAATGTGGTAATTAATAAGTGCACTCAATAAACGATTGAATATATGAATGAATGGATGAACGAGTAAAGGAATGAATGGATACTGGAGAAACGTCAGAGCAGCCCTAATGAGAGGGTTTTTTTTTTTTATTCCCCCCCTTTTAATCGTGGAAGTCTAACATGTTTTCCTGGCCGGCAACTTACTGACAAACCTGCTCCGGTCTGACCTGGGCATCCTCTCCCTGGGAGGATGTAAAGCTAGGGACTGCGCTTCCCTTCCAGCTGGAGCCCTCAGGCTCTTAGGAAAGCGAGGAGCTCCCGTCCCCCGCACTGCAGAGGAGGCAAGCCCCACCTGGCCTCCCGGATGCTCGGTATAGGCTGGACAGCGCCATTGACCTGGAAAGGCCGGGGGACTGCTTCCAAGGAGCCTTCGGCAACCGAACCTGGGCGGGCGCTGGACCGCAGGCGGATGAGGGAAGGGGGAAGGGCGCAGCCGCCAGGATTGGCCGGGCCGGCGGGTGACGTCACGGCCGTGGAGGCAGTAGAAAGTTGGCCGGCTGCTGGAGGCCGCAGTCTGGCCGGCGCAGGCTGCTCTGGGCCAAGTGCGCCCCGCGGCTGTCCCGGGCTGCTGGGCTCAGCGTGGCTTACCCCCTGAGCCCTTGGAGGCGGACGCCGGATTTAGGACGCTGCAGCCATGTTCGAGCAGGAGGGAACCTGGGATGTGTCCTTTGCAGGGTCGGGCTTCTTGGGGCTCTACCACGTGGGCGCGCTGGCCTGCCTGAGGGAGCGCGCCCCGCAGCTGCTGCGCGGGACCCGCCGCTTCTACGGCTCCTCTTCGGGCGCGCTGTGCTGCCTCGCCGTCATCACCAACAAGTCCCTGGGTGCGTGGCTCCTGCGGGGGCAGCTCGATGGGGGAGGTCCCCTGGCCTAGGACTCGGACCGCGTGGCTGTCCAGCTGTGCGCCCCCGCAATGTCTCCCTTCTCTTAGAAAGGGGAGGGCGCAGGCGCTCTCTAAGGCCTCTCCTCAGTTTGTAGGGCAGGGTCCGAAGCTCTGGGTCTGAGCCCCCAGTGATCCCGGGCATCCTCCAGCTCCTGGAGCCTGCCCCATCTCAGGACAGGATCGGGAAAGCTTAAACCTTAAAACCTGGAAGGAAAATGGAAAGGGGGGCAGGAAGGAGATGGAGAGCAGGCTGGAGGCTCTCTGTGGGGCTCCCCAGACAGAACTGCAAAGAGCATCTAAGAGCATCCCTATCTCCCTTGCCTGACAGAAGGGTAAACTGGGGCCCAGAGGGAAGGGAAGCAAGTTGTGGAAGGCGGCCTTCTGGGACGCCCTGGCCTTCGCCTTTTGAGAATTCTTGTGGGGAGCAAAGGGAAAGCGGGAGAGGAGCTTTCTGTGACCCCTGCCCCGCCATGCCTGAGCCAGCTCCCAATAGAGGCGGGAGAGACTCCAAAAACACAATCCTAGTCTGAATCCATGGTCTGGGCCAGAGACGAGGCTGTGGTGGCCAACTGGAGGGAGGAGAGAAACAAACTGTCATAAGAAGGGAGGGGAAGATGGGAAGATGGACTATCTCCGTGTTGTCATGAGGGAGAGAACTCAGATTTGTTCTTTTTTGCCTCAGAGGGAGGAACTATAAGGAGTGCGTATGTGTGTGTGTGTTAAAGTCTGTGAGTGTGCATCTTAGTGAGTGTGTAGGGCAGAACTGCAAGGAGCATATAGGTGTTTGTGTGTGAGTATGAATGTATATTACTGGGTACGTGTGTGAGCATGAGTGTATATGTCAATATGTATGTTAGTGTGAGTGTGCGTGCGTGTGTGTGTGTGCGTGCGCGTGCGTGTGTGTGTGCGTGCGCGTGCGTGTGTGTGTGTGTGTGTGTGTGTGCAGGTGTGTAGGAGTTGTAGAGAGATTCCTAACAACCTTCCTAAACCAAAGACTTCCCAATAATTAGAGTTGGCTAACATGGGATGGGTTGAGTCCAAAGGTAGTAAGTTCCCCTGACTGGCGGTACAGAGGCTGAGGGACCACTTGTTGGAGATACTGGAGGGGAGGATTCCTATTCATCTGGGAATGAAACCAGATGAGCTTTGTGTGTTCTCTCTGAGGTGAAGAGTCTGTGAGGTTACAAAGGAGAAAGCTTTAAGGCAAAAAAGACAGAAGCTCATCTCAGAGCTGTTATGTTTTGCAGTTTGCAAGGTTCGCTCCTTATAACAGGCAATGTAAATAGATAATGTAGATAATGAAACTGAGGCTCAGTAGGAGAAAGAAGTTGTTCCCACTGACACTGTAAGAGTGTTGATCCCTTGGATCAAAATATGGTGTTCATCTCCTTCCTCTATGCTGAATTTCAGTCCCATAATTGAGAGGGGAAAACGCTGCTAAACACCCTCAGTACTTTCCTTCCGCTCTTCCCATCTGAGATTTCATCAGTTTTAGAAGTCTCAGTGATAGTGTTCTCTTTACTGGCATAAGGAGGCAATTCATCTTTAATTTAATGACTTGCCCAGGCTCATACAGCTAATATGTGTCACAGGTGAGACTTGACCCCAGGTCTCTATTCTGAGACCAGCTCGCTATCCATTAGGCAACACTGTCTCTCCTTCCCCCTTCTTTCTCTCTGTTTCTGCCTCTCCCTCTCCTTTCTCTCTTTCCCCCTGTCTCAATCTCTCTCTGTCTCTGTTTCTTTCTGTCTTTGTCTCTGTCTCTGTAGTTGATAAGCATTTTGTAAATTCTTACTATGTGCCAGGTACTATGCCAAGAGCTATGGTTGCAAAGAAAGGTAAAAAACATAATCACTGCCCTCAGGACAACTGGAAAATGATTGTGCAGTATTAACAGATCTGTGGGAGGGAAAGGGGAAGGATGAGAGGAGCAGAAAGGCTTTGTGCAGAAAATGGACTTTAAACAGTGCCCTGAAGGAAGCTAAACATCCCCAGAGTCCTCCAAGCTATTGTTAATTTGTTCTCTTTTCATTTAGATTTTGTCATCTTTATTTAGTATAACCTTGCCCAGTCTGGGATGGGAGTGGTCTGGTTTTGTTTTTATTAGGATAGGCATAGGTTGGCCATGATGGATCTCTTGAGTTTGGGAGCTCTGAGTTGTAGTAGGACTAAAGCTGATCAGGTGTAAAGTTCTCTTTCTCTTTCTCTCTTTCTTTCTTTCTCTCCTTCTCTGTCTCTGTCTCTCTCTCTTTCCTTCTCTCTCTTTCTCTCTCTCTTTCTCTCCCTCCTTCCCTTCCTCCCTCTCTCCCTTCCTTTTCCCTCCCTCTTTTCCTCCCTCCCACCTCTCTCTGAGTTTAAGAGGAAGAGGATTAAGCCTTGGGGTGGTAGTGGAGAGCACCATCCCAGACTGCCTAAGGAGAGATCAAAGCGTTTGGAATTAGGTCTGAGAGTGGTCTCTGCTTCTCTATTTTGGGTGAGAGAGAAACTCATTGTGGAAAAGGAAGGGGAGGGAAGGAGAAAAGAAGGGGAAAGGCGAGGAAGGGAAGGAGCCACTAGAGAACGGGTCATGGACGCCCTCCATCTCACCCACTTCCTCAAGCCTAAGTGAAGGTCTTATCTAAGACAAGAGCTGCTCTTTCCCCGCAGATTTCTGCTGTTCCAACCTCCTGGACATAGTCAAGGAAATCCGGAAGAAAAGCATCGGCATCTTCCACCCCTCCTATGATTGCATCAGCTTTGTGAAGAGTCGCCTTGAGAATAACCTTCCTGACAACGTCCATGAGTTAGCCACCCAGAAGGTCGGCATCTCCCTCACTCGGTGGCCAGATGGGAAGAATGTGATTATCACTGACTTTGCCGACAGAGAAGAGCTCATCCAGGTGAGTCTCTGTGCCTGTCTCAGGCTCGGGGTCCCCAGCAAAGCCGATGGCAGATCAGGCAGCCCCAGAGCATAGCCGAGCCATGCTAGTTTGGGCTGGGAGAGCTAGCTTTGACCCTAAGCTCTGCTGCTGACCAAGCCTGTGGCACTTTGAGCATCCTCCCGTGAAAGAGTCTGGCTAGGAGATTCTGGCTCTAAATCCTCTGATTTCCCCAGTGGCTCTGGAGTGGGCCTGGAGCATAACAAGATGCACTTCAGGTGGGGATGACCATCCCTGGAATCTTTGCCTTCCCTGTGTCCTTGCATGGAGAGGATCTTCCCAGCCTGCTTTGGGGGAAATACCAGGTCTGGCTAGGAGGCAGTAGTGGGGCAGGGCAGAGGTGTCAGATAGAAAGGAGGATTGCATCACTGTACCCGATGATACCTGGGGGATGCAGTGACTTGGGAAACCACATTAACATTATCATGTTTTCTAGCTAGTTCAGGGCCAGTGTTACAGTTGCATGAGGTATCCTGCTGGATCCTTCCTGCCTTGGGTTGGGAGACAAAATGGCCTTCAAGGCCCCTTTCAAGCCTCTTAAATTCAGTTCGACACATTAACTGCTTACTGTGTGCAAAGTGCCATGCAAGCTAGGTAGGAAGAGCCAGACAATCAGGATGCAGAATTCCTCTTAAATAACTTCTAATCAAATGCAACTGATACCGAAGAAATTGAGCTAGTGTTCTAAGAGGAACTCTACAAGGGAATGATCACTCTCAAATGGTCAGTGGAGCATCCTGGGCCTTAAAGGAAAGAAGGGACTTCAGCTAAAGATGGGACATCATGAACAAAGATGGATGAGCAGTGATGGGAGGGTCAGCTTTGACTGGTCTAGACAAGGCATGGAGACTAGAACCAGAAAGTGGAGAGCTTTGACTGACAAACTAAGGACTCCTGAGGTGACTGAGGCAAAGAACCTCTTTCACCTAGTCCAGAAAAATGTAAATAAATATATAAACAAATAAAGAAATGAATCTGGGAGGGGTTTCTGGCCAAAGCAGAAATGATTGCTATTTACATGCGATCTGAGTCAATCAGAACCCAAACAAAGACCAAATGACCTTTGGGGCTTGACTTAGGACCTATTTGTGGCCAATTAAGATCAGATTGGTTTTGGTTTAAGACCTTGTTCTTAAGAGAGAAATCTAGGAGCAGCTAGGTGGCACAGTGGATAGAGCACCAGCCCTGAAGTCAGGAGGACCTGAGTTCAAATGTGGCCTCAGACACAATACTTAACCCCAATTGCCTCCACCAAAAAAATAAGAGAGAAAACCAGTAAACCTCTTGGAGGCAATCAGAGGTGCAAAAGAGGAAAAGAGTGCTTTTAAGAGCATTTGTAGGTAATGATAAGTATGATATGAGGGAGGAAAGAAGCTCACAGCTTTACTCACAGATGTTGTTATTTGTCCTTTGTTCTCGAAGAGGACCAGGACATCAGGAAGTCGATGCCATGACATACAAGTGAATTGGATTAAAGTGAGGGAGGGCTATGCAAGGTCATCTACCTCAGCAGAGACAAGAGAGCAAAATACATCGAGGATATGACCTACTGGGTGGAGTGTAGTCAAGAAGAACAGAGACAGAGAAAAGACCACTGGACCAAGCATCAAGGGAGTTCTTGGTGATGTGGAAAGAGCCATCCTAGTGGGATGGGCAGGCCAGGAACCAGGTGATAGGAGGCTGGAGTGGGTGGCAAGGGAGAAGGCTATGAGTGTGGAAAGTTTTTATAGCCCTTGGGATACAGTTCCAAATTGCTCTTCAGAATTGGATTATTTCACAACTCCACCAACAAAGTATCAGTGTCCTAGTTTTGCTACACCCCCTCCTACATTTGTCATTGTTTTTTCCTATCATCTTAGTCAATGTGAGAGGTATGAAGTGGTGTCTCAGAATTGTTTTAATTTGTCTTTCTCCAATCAATTGTGTTTAAGAGCTTTTTTTATATGACTATAGATGGCTTTATCAGAAGACCTTTATCAGAAACACTAGCTGTAAAATTTTTTCCTAACTCTGTATTTCCTTTTTAATCTTGTTTGTGTTGTTTTTGTTTGTGCAAATCCTTTTTAATTTAATGTTATCAAAGTCGTGCATGTTGCATTTCACTACATTCTCTAATTCTTCTTTGTCATAAATTCTTCCTTAGGATTAGGAGCCAAAGATCTCCTAATCTTCTTATGATATCACCCTTTATGCCCAAATTAAGTACCCATTTTGACTTTATTTTGGTATGGGGTGTGAGCTGTAAATCTATGCTGAGTTTTGGACATATTATTTTCCAGTTTTCCTAGCAATTTTTGTGAAATAGTGAGTTCTTACCCTAGCATCTGGAGTTTGGGGGTTTATCAAATACTAGATTGCTATAGTCATTGATTATTGTATTGTGTAACTTTTGATCCACTAGTCTATTTCTTAGCTAGTACTAAATGGTTTTGATTACTGCTGCTTTATAATATAGTTTTAGGTCTGGTACATCTAGGCTACCATCCTTTGTATTTTTTTCCTACTAATTCCCTTGATAATCTAGATAAGCAATTTTGTAGATAGAGGGAAGAAATGATTTATTTAGCAGGCAAAGAATCTGTTTTCTTTAGCTGGTGGAAAATGGTTTTTATAAAAGAAAAGGAAAGACAATCTACTGGAGCATCTGGAGCTAGGAAAGGCCCTTAGATGTCATCTAAATCTATTTCCCTAACTTTTTTTTTTACATGAGAAAAATAAGGCACACTCAAGGAAAGAGAATGACTAAAGGTGATAGCAATAATAAGTAACAGAGCTGAAAATCAATCAATTCATTCACGAACTGACAAGAATGGAAATGCCTTCTTCTTTGGATATACAAAATTGAAACAGTCCCTGCCCTCAAGAAGCTTTCATTCTATCTAGGGATACATATTATCAACCAAATATGTACAAAATGCAACCAAGCTACCAACCAACCCATCAATCACCAAGCTTTTATTAGGTGCCAAGTGTGCCAAAACAAAAGGGAGAACACCACCTGCCCTACAAGATTTAGCATCCTTTTAAAAAATTCTTTTCTTTTCTTTTCTTTTTTTTTTCCCCTGAGGTTGGGGTTAAGTGACTTGCGCAGGGTCACACAGCTAGGAAGTGTTAAGTGTCTGAGATCACATTTGAACTCGGGTCCTCCTGAATTCAGGGCTGGTGCTCCATCCACTACGCCCCCTAGCTGCCCCCATTTTATTTTCAATCCAAGGAAGAAAATGAGCATTTCCATAATCCATGACAATGGTCGCAAATCTACTATGTACAACCTGCTATTCTCTCCAAATGTACAACAAAGCTATCATATAAATGTGGTTTTTAAAGCCTGGGAGGAGTCAGACCTTGACCTAGCAGTGATAATTGAGCTCATTTTCCCCCTTCTTCTCTTTCCAGGCAGTCCTCTGCAGCATCTATTTCCCCTTCTACTGTGGCGTCATACCGCCCCGGTTTCGGGAAGACGTAAGTCAGCAGGGGCTTTTCCCACTCCCTTGAAGAGCTCTGGGGAAAGATGGCAGGGACAATCACACTGGACTTGGGTGCCACTTCTCCCACTTGCCAGCTGTATGACTCTCTTTGGGGATAAAATTGTCCCTGAGTGAGTGAGGTCCTTCCAGCTCTGAAGCTGTAGGCTGGCTGGCTAAATGACTTTAGACAGTAATCACCTGTGCTTATAGAGTGCTTTAAAGATCGCAAAGCCCTCCATGTCCTCAGGAAGGGAGGTGCTGCTATTTCCCCCTATTTTATAGATGAGAAAACTGAGGCACAGAGAGAGGAGGAGTGATTGAAGCAGGGTTTGAACGTGGGGACTTCCCATCTCCAAGTCCTACACTCTTCCGGCTTCCCCACCTCTGGGCCTCAGTTTTCCCATCTGTAAAATGAGGTTGGACTAGATGCCTCCCGTTAGATTATCTGTGAATGTATTAGGAAGGGGTTTGAAGCCCATTCTTGTCTTGAAGCAGCTTGGAATTGCCTTAGGAGAAGAAAATCACTTATTATTCTGCATTTACTTAAGCTGGGTATGTGCTGTTTTGGGGCGCTAGAGGGAGCCAGAGTGCACAGAGTGCAGGGACCTGGAGGGAAAACTCATCATCCTGAGTTCAAATCCAGCCTCAGACACTCCTCATTTGTGTGACTCTGGGCCAGTCACTTACCCCTGTCTGCCTCAGTTTCCTTATCTTTAAAATGGGCTGGAGAAGGAGCTGGCTAATCACTCCAGTGTCCCTGCCAAGAAATGGGTTATGAAGAATCAAACAGACTTGAAACAACCCAATGACAAGAGCCACAGGACAGAGCTCTGGGAGAGAAGGGCTCACTTTGCTTTTGTCTCAGTGCTGAGCACAGTAGCTGGTGTGGGGAGGCATTTAATAAGCGCTTGTTAGTGGTTACATGAATAAACAAACGGACAGTGGAGGTCGCTCCTGAGGATCAGATGCCCCTCAGGTTTCTTGGCTTTGGCTCTGGACAAGACGCTTTCCTCCTGGAGCCTCAGTGTGCTCATCTGCAGTTGGGGTCAGTAATGCTTGCCTTACCTCCTCCTGTTAGATCCAGCAGGCAGAGCGTGGGAGGAGGCACTCGAGAAAGGGGGGGGGGGGGTCCCGTCTCCGGGCATCTGTTCTTCAATCTTCCCTTGTCTCTCGCCGTCCCTCAGCGCTACGTGGACGGAGCTCTGAGCAACAACGTGCCCTTCACAGACTCCAACGCCACCATCACCATCTCCCCTTTCCACGGCTCCGTGGACATCTGCCCCCAGAGCAGCTCGGCCAGCTTGCACGAGCTGAACCTCTGCAATGGCAGCTTCCAGATGTGCATCAGGAACTTCCACATGGGGATTATGTCTCTCTTCCCCCCCGAGCCCGAGGTGCGCCCCCGCTCCGCTCTGGCCCAGTCTGGGGCCCTGGGGTTGGGGGGCTCAGTTTGGTGTTGGCAGTGGGCTCAAGCACAGACCCCGGCTCGGAGCAGCTGCGTGACCTTGGCCACGTGGCTCCCCATCCCGAAGTCTCAGTTTTCCCTCTTGTCAAATAAGGGGTTTGGAAAAGTTTGCAAAACATGTTATAGATGGAATCCATTTGATCCTCACGATAGCTCTGTGAAATGGGTGTACTTCTTCCCATTTTGCAGATAGGCAAACTGAGGCAATTGACATTAAAGTGTCTGAAAGAGAGATTGAACTCAGGCCTTCCGGCCGAGGTGCCTTCACGGGTTTGAATTTCTCTACATTCAGTTCTGCCTCTAAATCTAGGATCTTGCCACTTCTCTGGACCTCAGTTTCTCCCTCAGGAAAATGAAAGGGTATAGCTGATGATCTGGAGACATGGTTTTCACTGCCAGAATGAATGAGGAAAAGCTAGGTTGAGTTGCTGGACTCAGAAAAATGGACTAGGTTGTTCCAGAAGGTAGTGAGCTCCCCATCCCTGCAGGTCTTCAAGTCTGCACCCCATGAGAGTCTAAGAATCTCACTAAGGAGGGCTGGCTGCCATTGGACCATCAGATATTAAAATCCTGACCATGTTCATCCCTAGGGAGCTTTAAGTTTTCAAAATGCTTCTTTCCCCAGCAGATTCATCAGTTAGGCAGTGTGAGTACTATTGCTGGAACATGCTAATCACTTAATAAATGGGTTTTCATCCATTCATACCAATTTAACAGATGAGGAAACTGAGGCTGAGAGGGGACATGGCCACATAACTAGTAAATGGCAGTCTGCCAGCCTGGTGACCATCACCCTAGCCAAAAACAAAATGCAGCTTGCGGCATGTCGGGGAAAGCTGACTGAGACGTAAGACAGAGCAGAGTCGGGACTTTGTACCGAGTGAGATAATAGGACAATAAGGCTGAGCAAAAAGGCTGGCTGGTCCAGCCAGACCAAGCTGAAACTCCAGGAACTACCATCATCTAAGGGTGTCAGCCTGGGGGTGGTCAGGAAAGGTTCCAGCAGCCTGTGCAACTTGGGCTGGGCCTTGAAGGTAGGAACAAGTCAGGTGAAGAAAGGAGGCGAAGGGCAGGCTCTTTTACTGCAGGTTCCTGGATTCAGAGGGTGCCCCTGGCCTGGCAATGGAGCTCAGGCCTGGGGGTCTTCAAGCAGAGGTACGTTGGCTTGTCTAAGTTTGAATTAAGGGCACATGGAGACCTCCGGAAGGAAGAAGGTACTGCAGGAACGTCTGGATCGGCACGTTCACTCCACGCAATTCCTCTGGCTCTGGAGAGTCAGGAACCCTGCTTGTGCCTCAGAGTTTTCTTCGGTGTGTGTGTGTGTGTGTGTGTGTGTGTGTGTGTGTGTGTGTGTGTGTGTGTGACAGAGAGACAGACAGACACAGAAAGAGCGATCGAGAGAAAAAGGAAGAGAGAGAGACACAGAGACAGAGACAGACAGAGAGAGACAGAGTACACCCAGAGGAAACTTGGATGGTGACAGGTGGGTTGGAGGAAGCCTCTAAGAGCTCTCTCCATGGGAAGGGCATAAGGAACTCCTTGCCAGGGGCTTCCATTTCCCAGCCTGACCACAGGACTGGGCCCGTGGGAAGGGCAAGGGTTGTGTGGGGGATGGGAGTGGGGGGGCGCAGGGCATTGAGAGCAGAAGCTCTGCTAGGGTCCATGCCTCACCTCCACGGCAGCTCTGGTGCCTTCTGTTTTCAGGAGGTGGCAGATTTCTGCAGACAAGGCTACCTGGATGCTCTGAGGTTCCTGGAGAGACGAGGTAAGTCTTTGCTGAGGTGGATCTCAAGAATGGGGCTCTCCCCAACACAGGCAGTGTCCCATAAGGGAGAGAGTTGTTAGCATGGGCTGAGCGGATGCGTACAGGGCAGCATGGACAGCTGGTACAAAGGAAAACGCACGGGTCGAATCCCTCTCTTGTACCTGGGCGATCTTGGGGAAACACCCATCCTCAGTTTTCTCTTCTATAAAACGAGGGGACTGGACTGAGCACCTTTCAGTTCTAGAGCTCTTCTTGTAAACCTTGGCTCTGACCCCAGCAAGGACTTCACCTCTACTCCCCTTATAAAAAGGGGGTCTCACTGACCTCAGGGCGATGTTGTGAGGACCGTACAAAGTGCAGTGTGGATGTGAGGTAGTGCTAGTCACTATTATTCCTTCATTATTCCTTTAATGCCCCACCATAATCTAGAGATGCCTTGTGGCTAGAGGGAGGCAGTGCCACGGCCTTTCTGTGGGCCTGGAGAGGATGCGTGTTGTCCTAGGTCCAGTCTGGCCAAGTGTGGAACGGCCTGGAGGGAACAAATTTTTCCAGCGACATCAATTCAGAAAAAAAAAATATTGGAGGAGGAGGAAGGGCTGGGGTGCTGCACTCTGTATTAATGTGGGGAGAGAGAACTCAGTGATAACATTGTAGATATTTGTAATATGGAAAAGATTTTTTTCCTTAAAATTACAAACGACATCAGGAGTCCTCCTGATCCATGATATTCTGGGAAGTGGGCTGTTCCAACCAGTCCTGTCATGATCTTCTTTCAACTTTGATAATGGTCTTTATATACGAGTGGAGAGAATTTTGAGATGGGAGTCAGGAGACTTCCTAATAATCAGACTGTTCCACAGTAAAATGGACTGCCCCGAGGGCTTGTGGGTTCTCTCTCTAGGGAGATCTTTCAGCAGAAATGAGATGACCACTTGTCAAGAAAGACATAGAAGAGATTCTTGTTCAACTGATGGCTTCTGGCATTCCTTTCAATTGTGAGATTCTGCAATTCTAAGAAGTGCTTTTGGGTCTAATCTCTGAAAGTTGGTCATCCAAGCTACCCGAAGACCTCTGGGTTCTCTGCAACTGTGTACAACTGATTTTTCTAAGTCTTCCAAAGTTGTTTATCTTGACAATACTCTTATTGTATAGATGATTGTCTTGGTGCAGCTTATCTCATTCTGCATCAGTTCATACAATTCTTCCAAAGTCTGAAGGTATTTTCCATTTCATGACTCCTGGCAATTCCCATCCATCTTGCTTGTTCTGGGTTTCTAGAATCTTCTTTGTCCCTAACAATGGCCACCCCTTCTATGGTACATCCAGGGCTATTCCCTCAACGCCTCTTTGTGAGGTACGGGGAACAAGAATGTCAGCCCTACTTTGTAGGGAAGAAAAATCCAGCCCAGAGAGCTCAAAAACATTTGCTCCAAGCCATCCAGTTTATTAACTGGAAAGACCAGGCTTGGATCCAGGATATCTGCTGCCAATTCCAAAGCTCCTTTTGTTTTTCCACAATTCAGACTCTGTTCAAATAAGGACTAGAGAAGATGTCCTTCTGGATGGGAGTGTTTTGGTCACCTTGAACCCATCCCTTCCCCTTCTCCTCCATTTCATCCTCTACATATTGAAGAAGTTGGAGCTAGGTGGCTTCTAAGTCTCCTTTCAGCTCAGAATCCATGATCCCAAATCACAACCTCTCCAACCCTCTGTTTCCTCATTTGTCAAACAGGGAGAACAATTTTTAAGCTACAAGCTTCATAGAAGTGTTGTAAAGGGATTTGTGAATCTTAAAAATGTTCAGGAGACAACAGGCTCCACTTCTTGCCCTGGACTCTGCTTTGCATGCCCACTTCTCCATAAATGTGTGGGTGTGCACATATATAAAGCTAAAACCACAGTGTTCTGTTCACACTGGGAAGTCTGCTTCGTGGTATTTTTCCTTTGTGGTGATTGGCATATTATTTTTCATCTTTTCTCTTTCCTCAGGTATCACGAAGGAGGGAATCATCACAAGCTTGTGTAATGGGGCGACCTCATTGCCTAGCTCTGTAATTTGGCCAGCCAGCAGTAACCAAGGAAAAAATGGTGGTGGTGAGAGAGAAGGAAAATCTGGAGGACCAGTTATCAACTGGAAAGTGCCCAATGTGGTGGTCAGAGACATAGCACAGTTTGAGCTCCTGTCACCAGATCTTGAAGCAGGTAATACTAATTCACCCATCCATCCATCCATCCACCCATCTGTCTATCCATTCACCCATCCATCCATCCATCCACCCATCTGTCTATCCATTCACTCATCCATTCATCCATCCATCCATCTATCCAGCAGGAATCCATCAGCATTTACAGGGGGCAGCTAAGTGGCAAAGTGAATAGAACACCAACTCTGGAGTCAGGAAGCCTCCTCTCTTTGAGTTCACATTTGGGCTCAGACACTTACTAGCTGTGGCCCTGGGCAAGTCACTTCACTCTGCTTGCCTCAGTTTCCTCATCTGTAAAACGGACTGGAGGTTCTGGCAAACCACTCCAGTATCTCGCCAAGAAAATCCCAAATAGGATCAAGAAGAATCGAATGTGACCAAATGACTAAATAACAATGATGATAAACATATAGTACATGCGAGGCACTGAGATGGCTTTCAGGGACAGAAGTACAAATAATGAAATAATCTGGACTTGACGTTTTAGAAACCTCTTCTGGGTTCAAGTCTCTGTACCCTATACAGGATACCATGGGGTCCCATAAGTTGCTAAGATCTTCCTTCCTGTCCAGGAGCTTTTCTTCTTTCTGAAAGCTCTTCTCTCCCTGCTTCCCCCCTACCTTTCTAATCACTCCTACTCAGCCTCCCTCTCCTCCTTGTTTTTCTAAATGGGGATTTTTTCTTGGGGATTATTTTTGGCTTGAGGGGTACTCTGGGATCCAAAACCACTGAATATTTTCCCCTGGAGGGTTCAGGGCCACCTCCAACTTGATCTGGCATACCCCGGAACCTACCCACGTTCCTTCTTGCTGTTTGTGATAGAATCCTCCTCATACTGCTTTCATTCTTTGCCCTTTGTTCTACTTCTCAAATCTCTCCCCCATTTGTTCTCTATTCTCTACTTCTACTGACAGCACCTTTAATTTGATCTCATCACTTAGCAGAATTATTACATTAGCCTATTAACTCAACTCCATATCAACAGTCTTTTCTCTCCAATTCATTGAATGTATACTGCTCAAGGAACTATCCTAATTCACAGTCTTGATCATGTTAACTCTCCCAGCTTGAAAATCAATGGTTCCCTATGGCCAGAAAATAAGTGTGAAATCCTTAGCTTGCCAGAAGATGTCTATAATCAGTTCCCACCATGATATTCCCATTACTCCCTTTTCCCTGCTTTGTGTGTTCTTTATTTCAAATTGCACTCTTCACTTTTCTTGGAGTTTTTTATTCCTAATGTATTCTTTTTGAGGGATGGGAACTAGACCTGTGACCTTGATGGGAGAGGATGGGGAAAATATTCCTACCAAAACCTCTCATTCTACAACATATTGTCTTAGGAGAGTTAGGTGGGGAACCACCAAGATGTCAAGGGACTTGCCAAGGACATCACAGCCTTTCAGAAGTGGGACTTTACCAGGATCTCTCTCTATTACATTTCTCCTTGAATTCTGCCTCAGACAACTTACTAGCTGTCTGACCCTCGGCAACCTACTTACCCTTTCTGGGGCTAGGTCCTCAGCTGTAAAAAGAGGGGGTTGGATGTCAGGTCCTTTCCTTTGGATGCTATGACCAGTCCATCCTTTTGCCATCTGCTAAAATTCTATTTGTCTTTTGAATATCAATTCAGATGCCATCTCCCGGATAAAGTCAAACAGGTTCCTTTCCTCTGTTCCCACTAAACTCATTTGCTTTTTCTCTTAGAGGATCATCCATAACACTTGCCTTGCATCTCTCCTATGTCATACTTCTTGTGATGATTATATTGTACTTCCTTACATTCCTATTAATAATAGTTGGTGGTAGAGGGGACCTTGGGCTTTCCAAACCTCTGCCACCTGTGCTCTTTTGTTGGCAGCTCCTCCCTATCAGGCCAGGAGTTTCCAGAGCCATCCCAGTGATGGTCAGAGGCTGTCTGATTACCCAGTCTGGCTAAGCTTAACTGTCAGGGCTCGTGATTGGGTGCAGGGAGATCCATTTTTAGCCATAGAAACTCTTGAAGGCCATGGATGAAGTCACAAAGGAGTCGGAGAAGAGCCAGTAACAAGAATAATGATTGTTATTATCAGAGCTTCCCTTTCCATGATAGTCAGGGCTGAACACAAGTGAACAAGTGATTTCATGGCAATGGGCCTCTGGAGAATGAAGGGGTTGGATGGGATGGCCTCTTACGTTCCCTGTTAGTTTGAAATCTAGGCTGCTATGTCCAGGGAGGCACCATAAATATCATTATCTCTGTTTTACAGAAAAGAAAACTGAGGCACAGAATAGTCAACAAGATTCCTTTGGGGATTGAGAGAGTACGGGAAAGAGCCCAGTCTATATAGACAGTATAAAAATGGCCATAAGTTTGGATAATTGTAAAGGGAGTAGTTTTATATTGAAAATGTTATGATGTGTTAGAATGATCCTTGGGCTGACATGCTAATTCCAAGTCTGTCCACTTCTTATCAAGTTTAGTGACTTTCCTAAGCTCTATGCGCTGCAGGAAAATGAGCGGGTTAGACTAGATCATCTCTAGGTCCTCTTCCAGTCCTGACATTTTTTGCTCCCATGTTTCTCCCAGGCATGACCTTCCCTATTTTATAGATTTGTCCCAGTTTTTAGGGTCTAGGCTTCTCAGTCAAATGCCCCAACATGTTGTTGTAGCCTTGAAGAAGTCATGTGAAAGACCCAGTGGATTCTTTGCCCGATTTTCCCGATCGATACCTGGCCAAGTGCTGACCTATACACTCTTGCCATGCATACTACCTTTGGAATATGTGTACTTTAAAACTAAGAGGTAAGTGAGATCTTGTTGCGGGTGAGGGACGCAATGAGGATGGAGCTGGACACTGCTTTGACAATGAGTAAGTTCAAACTTTAGAGACGTGGGGAATAATCATTTTTATTTCATGATTGCAGTAATTCCTATTTTGATCACATTTTAAGGTTTGTAATAGGAGAAGGATGGAAGACCTGTGGGCTACAGGGAGAGTCCAGCAGAGGTTGGGCACCATACACTGGGAGTGGGTAAAGGCAACTTGGTTTTGGAAACTCCAAACTCCAAGGAGTCTCCACAGTGAAGTAGTTGATGGTAGAAAATGGATGCTGAAGATCCAATGCTGAGAATCAGCTGCTTAAGGCCCAGGAAGGTCAAAAAGTCTAGAAGTTATAGTCAAGAAGGGACATTAGGAAATACCCTTTCATCATAAAACAGAGCATGTTTTGAACTAACCCTAGAAAATAGAATGTTAGAATGTAGAGCACACGACTTAGCACCAGAAGGGAGCTTAGAACAGGGGACGTCAGAGCCCGGAGGGGGCTTAGAACAGGGGGTGTCAGAGCCGGGAAGGGGCTTAGAACAGGGGGTGTCAGAGCCGGGAAGGGGCTTAGAACAGGGGACGTCAGAGCCCGGAGGGGGCTTAGAACAGGGGGTGTCAGAGCCGGGAAGGGGCTTAGAACAGGGGACGTCAGAGCCCGGAGGGGGCTTAGAACAGGGGGTGTCAGAGCTGGGAGGGAGCTTAGAACAGGGGGTGTCAGAGCTGGGAGGGAGCTTAGAACGGGGGTGTCAGAGCTGGGAGAGAGCCTAGAACAGGGGATGTCCGAGCTGGGAGGGGCTTTAGGCTTTGTCCAAGTACCTCTTTTTACAAATGAGAGACCTGAGGCCAGAGAAGGGTGCTGGCTTTGCTCGTCCATGCTCCCTGAGGTTCTCGTGCCATTGTAAGCCTTGGGGAGGGGAAGCTGCGCTGTTAATAGTCTTGACAGATCTATGTCCACTTCTGTATTAGTCTTCTCCAGGGGCTGATTCTTCTTCCTCTTTTCCAGGCTACAAAGCCTCCATTCCTTTAGCCTTGATTCATCTATCTATCTTCCCAGCCTCCCCAAGGTATTTAGTAGGAGTTCTTTTCTCACAGCCCTGAGGGCAGATCTGTTAACATCCCCTTTGTTGTAATCGTGGCTCAAATGACATTTTCTCCTTTAAAGCTTAAAGGGACCATAGATAGCACCATGTCTAACTCCCCTCATTTTACATAGGAGAAAACGGAGGTTGAGTGGGGCTAAGTGACCTGCCCAAGATCATACAGCTTGTAAGTGTCTGAAGCAGAATTTGAACCAGTTCTTTCTGCTTGCAGGCTTGGTCTTTTATCTACTGCTTCTTCCCGTGCTGCTAACTCCCAATCCCTTCTTTTTTACAGAATAATTAACTGGATTCCAGAGGCCCCGGAAGATATCCGGTGGATGCATCAGGAACTCAAGAAGTTTGGGGGCTTTGTCTTCTCTGAAGTGAAAAACAGACTTCCGGGGTCAATTTGGTAATTGGGGGGTGGGAAGCCGAGTCTTCCAGACCATGATGGCATGATGGCTGAGGGCTCCACCTTCTCTCTCATCGGTTTTGGGATCTAAATCTGATCTTACATCTTATCTTACTCTGTCAATTTACAAAAGAGTAAACTGAGGCCCCGAGAAGGGAAGTGACCTGCCAGGGATCATACAAAAAGTATAACAACAGCTTATTTTACTCAAAATCCATTACTCTTTCTTTTACACTACCATAAAATCTCGCTCCCTTCTGACTCTCCCATGGGAGACATGACTTCAAATTTCTCTCCTCTTCCCACCCTCCCACTACCTGCTGATGTGTTCTGGGAATTCTATTGTTTGGACAGTGGCTAATTTTGATACTGCCGCCATCATCCCTTGATGCCCAGGGTTCCTCAAACACCTCCCCCATCCCCAAACTGCTCCCTTCCAGGGAACCAAGAGGGGGCTGGCAGCACATGTTCTTTCATCCCGAGCTAGAAGAGACCTCATAAATCGGGTAATCAAACCCTCCACCTGAACAGGAATCATGTCTACATTAGCATAGGGTCTGGCACATAGTAGGCATTTAATAAATGCTTATTAATTGATTGAGTGATAGATCCTAACCAAGAAGTTTCCAGCCTCCATTCTGACACTTGTATTGATGGGAGGGAATTTTGCACCACCTCTCTAGGTGGACCTTTCTACTTTGGGGCAGCTTTGATTTCTAGGAGATTTTTTTCCTTTTTGACTCACAATCTATTTCCCTTTAATTCCGGCCTTTGATTTAAGTTTTGTCTTCTATGGCCAAGAAATACAAGTAAGAACTTGACAGGAGGTCATTTCCTCATTTTACAGATGATGCCCATGAATAAAGCCACTGGTGGCTAAGGGCTTAAACTTCTGGCCTCAGATCCTGCCTTTAACCCTCACAAAGTGTAAACCCAGGCAAGACACTTCACATCCCCGTGCCTCAGTTTCCTGCTCTGTAAAATGGGGAGAATGAGCACCTACCTCCCAGAGGTAGGTGTGAGGAGAAATATGATCATATCTTCAAGCCTTGTGATGCTACATCAGTGCTAATAATTAATTACAAGTGGCAGAGCCGGGATGAGGCCAGCTGGTCTGATTGTATGGGGGGGGGGCTCCCTCTGAGCTTGCTTCCAGCTCCTTTTACTCATTCTTGCCTCTACAATAGCCCTCCAGGTAACGGAAGGTGGCAGATTAGCCTCCAAGTTAGCAGCTGGCATGTGCCAGTGTGAGGAGAGGAAGCTTGGGAGGTCACTCTACACACCTTCCAGTGTCTGAAGGGCTCAAGGCAGACTGGAAAGAGATGATGGAGTAGGGGTGGGAAGGGAGAGGAAGTTGCGGAAAGACAGAATTATGTGCCTCTATATAAAGGCAAACTTCCTAACAATCAGAGTTGTCCAAAGCTTAAAAGGATTGTTTTGGGAGATGCATGATGAATGATACATGATGGATGACCAAAGGTGCTTCTTGCTCAGGTTTAGGTTGGCCTGGAGGCTCTCTGGGTTTCCTTCAGACGCTGTGAATCTATGACTCCATTTAATTAGAATCCCAATAAACTGACAGTTGGATCTGAGGGCCCTTCCTTTCTTTCCAGGTTGAAGAATTTCTCTTCCCCTGGTTCCTCCAATGTGAAGCAGCCTCCTCCTCCTCAGTCAGACTTGTGGAAATTTGATCACTCCAAGATGCACATTTCCTTGGCCGAGATTGTTTTGCCCCCTCAACCCCTGAGGGCATGAGCTGGCTGAAAAGACAGTTCCTGAATGAAAAATGGTGGCAGGACCTTTGGAATTATTGTCCTTTTTCTCAGCTCCTCCAGCCATGGCCAGAGGACAGCCAGAGTTGGGAGTGCCTGTCAGGCCTGGCTTCCAGGGATGCAGGCTGGATGGGCAGTGGGCACAGTTCTCTAATTGTAAGGTGTTCTGGAGCATACCTTCTGTTCATTGGGTTTTCTAGGCCTACAGCTGCCCTGATTAGGGTTCCAGAGTACTTGGAGACTGAAATGGACCTGATTGGATGCTTGGAACATAAGAAGTATTTAATAAACACATGTAATTGGTTAATGAATGAATCTTGTTCCAGTCCCTGATCCTTCCCTGTTCATGTCACCCCTCTGCTCACATTTCAGATAGTCTTGACCTACACAATAAATTTCAACCCCCTTTGCCTGGCATTCAAGACCCTCTCCTACCTGGGATTGGATAGGATCACATATCTAATGTGATGACTAGCCAGGTCCTACACAGTTTAGGAAAAATGGAGATTTTCAATTTCCCCAGATATGTCTATGCTTTTCTACCTACCTGCCTTTATTAACCCTGTTTCCTATGCATGACGTGCCAGCCTCCACATTCTGTTGTTTAAAAACCCAACTCAGATGTTATCTCCTTCATGATTCCCCCCAATTAGGGAAATTACCCCCCCTTGGAACTCAATAGAATACTTTCTTTGAACCCCCTTTATAAGAAAAATCTAGATAGGCACTGTGATCTTCCTTGAGAAATAAATTAGAAGAGAAGGCAGACTTTCCACAAACTGCTTTTTTTGAAGCAATTGGGGTTAAGTGATTTACCCAGGGTCACACAGCTAGGAAGTAACTCCAGGGCTGGTGCTCAGATAGAGCCATCTAGCTTCCCCTCAAACACTGCTCTTTAGGATACCACATCTTTACCATCACAAACTGCCTGAAAGGTAGAGAGCATCTAAGATGCTACTGCCCTTGGATTAGTGATTAGAAAATCCTAATGTTCCGTAAAGTGAACAAACGTCCTTCTCTCAACAAGGCAACCCCTGGGCATATGTTCAAGTTGGACAAGATTCATTGAAAAGTTACATGACATATTGGCCAACCTGCCATCTGGGGGGGGGTTGAGGAGGGGAAAAATTAGAACAAAAGGTTTGGCAATTGTCAATGTTGTAAAATTACCCATGCAAATATCTGGTAAATAAAAACTATTAAAAAAAAAGAAAGAAAGAAAATTTACATGAGAGATAACAATGTTTGGGGCTCAGATGATTAATATTAAGTGCAATATAAGAGTACATAACATGGCATTTGGTGCCATCATGGAGGAAGTCTAGCACTGTCTGGGTTGAAGATGGATCAAGTTCTTTAGCTGTCCCTGTTCATAGAAAACAAATGCTGATAGAAGGAAAACCAAGCCCAAGACTACACTGCTAAGAGATTCCAAAATGAGATCTATAAACACTCAAAAGAATTTGGCCTGATCATCCACACTGGAAAAACCAACTGGATGAAAAATGTTTGTTCCTCAGACTGTCCTATGCAGTTGGATGGATAGTCTATACAGTTGGATCATGGATATATATACCATGGACAGATACCATAAATGGCCAATGACCTGGATCGCCTAAATTTTCATCTAGGGAGGAAGAAGGAAGAATGCATAACATATGGGAGATCTCATAGTCCTTTAAATGTCTTCAGATTTCTTCCTGAAACAAAAGTTAATATTTATGTCACTGACTCTGTATGACTTTGAATCACAGAATCCTAGATCTACACATGGAAGAGATCTTAGAAGCTATTTAGTTCAAACCCATCATCTTACAGATAAGGAAACAAAGGCCCAGAAGGATGATTCTAGAGACAATGCTCTTTTTACCATGCTACCAGGCTGGAGTGACTGGGGCTTTGCTTGGAGCTATGACTTATGGGATAACACTTTCTCCTGAGAATAGAAGTTGAAGATCAGCCAAAGATAAATGGAGAGATATGGGATGGATATTAGTAAGCAGCAATATATCACAAAGAATTGCATAGTAGAAGTGGTGGAGAGGATGCCATCGGGGAAATGTACAATGGAAAGAAAATATAGACTGGTCATTGAGTAAGAAAGAAGGATAACGGATGAGGAGCCCATGTGTTCTACTGGCATCTATGTAGTGTTAGAATATATACAGGGAGGCCTTTCACTGAGCAGATTTATAGGAGGCTAAAAGCAAGAGTCATACCGGATGGGCTTGAATAAATGAGTATATCCTTATCAGGGAAACCACAATCCATTGATGTATCTAAGATAGTGTCTCCTTTTTATTTTTCTTTCTAAGCAGCAATTGATTTCCTAATCAGATAATTAGCCAGTGGCTTACTGTCTGTTAGGCTACAATCAATTTCATTTATCATGTCTGTGTTTATGAGTGATGTCTAGTGTCTCCTGCCTCTTGGAGGATGAGAAAGTACCCATGAACTAGGTGGTGCAGTGGAGAGAGCACCAGCCCCAAAGTCAGGAGGACCTGAATTCAAATGTGACCTCAGACACTTAACACTTCCTAGCTGTGTGATCCTGGGCAAGTCACTTAACCTCAAGTGCCTCAGCCAAAAAAAAAAGTTTTCTTCTGATTTCATCAGAATCAGAACACCCAACCAAGCCAGCTTAGTTCCTCCATGGGTTTCTGGATTCATTGACTAGAGAGAGCTCATCCTCAAAGTCTAGATTTGGAAGCAGGAAGCAGCTTGGGTAGCTCTGAGAGATTTCCCTGGTAGATCTAGTGCCTTTGATTTCTTCTCTTCCCTTTTGGGCCTGGCTCCTGGCTCATCTGCAGAACCTAGCTGGTGCTATGTACACTGATGTACAGCTTCAATGTGCTGTCCAGGGATTGAAACCATGGACCACAATGAATTCCATTTGGATTATAGACTTGGAAATAAGCAAATCTAGGGGGGGAGAAGCTAGTAATGCCTTTATTTTAACTATGGATAGAAAAGAAATTTCTATTTATTGAAAAATGTAATTCTAATAATAGTTGATACTTAGGAGGTATCTTACAAACATTTTCTCATTTGACCCTTATTTTATTTGACCTTAACAGGAAGATTGCTGTTATTACTATAATTATCTTACAGATAAGGAAACTGAGGCCTAGACAGGTTTGTTATGTTCCCAGGGTCACTCCTACTAAGTGATAGATGGGGTTCTGGCTTCTAGGGTAATGTCAATTCTTCTGTTCCAGACTGCCTCTAAGAAATTATGGAGAACAATATAGATGTAGCTAATTATATATCTATTTCTTTTTACTTGTGCTGCAGAAAGTAATGCAATTAAGATGGATAGAAAAATCATAAATTGGGAAAAATTTTTATGTTATTATAGATAGTAACTTGATCTTTAAAATATACAAGAAAGTAATAGAATTCAAAGAAGACATTCATAAGGAAATGAATGACTAAATCATTAAAGGAATTGAACTAATATTTTTTGAAAAGGGCAAAACAAATTTCAAATACTTAGTTGGGAAACTGTTCAAGCTTCATAATAATCCAAGAAATGTAAATGAAAATAAAAATTCTGAAGTCTGACCTCATATTCACAAAATAAGTCTAACTTAGAATAAAAAATGTCAGACCTAGAAGGGGCCCTAGAACAACATGTCAGCACTGGGAGGGATATGAGAATGTCATAGAACATGTAGTCTTGGACTTAAGAACAAAATGTCAGAACTATGTCAACTAGCAAAGACTTTAGAACAGAAGATATTAGAATACTGAAGGATGTTGTACCTTGGAGGAGTCTTAAAACATGGAATTTAAGATCTGTAAGGGAAAATGGAAAAAATAGAAAAAGGAATGTCAGAACTGGGAGGAGTCTTAAAGATTATATATTCTGAAGATATATAATCTTAAAGATATTATTAAACAAATATAAATATATTTAATATTATATTATATATTATATTTAATAATAATATTAAATATATATTACATATAAAGATATATAATCTTAAAGATTATATATTCATATTATAGAAGACATTAATTTCCAGATAGAGGACATAGCTTGCCTAGGGTAAAACAGATAACAGAGCAGAAAAGCATGAATTTTATATTATTAAGTACCAGTAAGGCACTGTGCATACTACTGGGGCTAATGGCACCCTTTCCTCAAGGAGCTTCCTGGGGAAGATGACACAAAAAAGGGGAGTTGAAAAGCCAGGGATTTAGCAGAGGGCACATATCTTCACAGGGGCATGGTGGCAAAATCCAGACAGTCCAGGGAATTGACAAGTATGTGGTTGAAGGGGGGCTAGAATTCAGGTCTTCTGGTACCCAGTCTAGTGTTCATTGCAAGGCTAAGCTTTCCTTCTGGTTCCCATATTCATCTGCTTCCCTTTCTCTCTTAGGTCACTAAAAGAGAAACCCAAATCATCCTTATTAATTATGTGGATGTGATAGGCATCTATTCCAATCCCACCCCTAGAAATCCAGTTTTTACATTCCTTTTCATGCACTGTTTTTCTTTGGTCTTCCTGCCTAGCCCTCACCACCCCCTCATAGATGAATGGGAATTGAGTCATAAGCTGTGGCCAGGAAGAGAAGTTGGAAACATCCAGGAAGTCATTTAACAAATAAAATCCAAATCTAATACATTGAATTTCCCTTGTAATCAGCGGTTCTTCCTAATAAAGGAAGGGGACTGTGGATGAGCTCTCTGCTGTGTTCTGCCTTCTTTTATGGGAACCCAGGATTGGAGGTGTCATTTGGAGGGTATTTATTCATGAACTCATTCATTTGATGCTTTTATTTATTCAATAAATTAATTCATTTATGATTTTTCACTTTTTTCCTTCTCTTTCTCCATATCTGCTCATCTGCTGAACAGTGAATTTGTTGAGGAAGCAAAGTCCCATATGGACCTGGAGGTCTATAGGTAACAGTCATCAGGATTTAGATTGGATGATTAATTTAAATAATACCATATGTGTCCTTCTTGTTTAGTGAAGGTGATTGAGGGAGGGAAGCAACAGGGGAAAGGAAATATTCTGACTTGGAAGTTAATGGTGGTATGAGACAAAGTGAAGCCAGTACTAGAAAAGATACTGAGGGAAACAGTCTTTGGAGAAATCCATTCCTCAGTGATATCTAGAAGAACAGGCATTCCAGAGGGCACATTCTAGAGTGGGGAACTGGGGAGGCAGTAGGATTGTAGTAGATAAACCTGAGGGAGGATTAAGTCTTAGATAGGGAAATAGGGTTTATAATCAGCCTCAAGGGGTTCAGCTTCACTGGGAAGAGAAAGAATGAGAAGGGATTATCCAAAAGTAGAATTACTTCCTTGGGAAATAATAGGTGTCCCTGAACTAGAGACCTTTGCTGAAAATAAATTTCTTAGTTTTTGTTGTTGTCTTGAATTAGGCGAACATCAGCTCCAAACAGGAGTATTTATACATTCAGTGAAGAACAGAAAATGAACATTCATGAATTTCAGTTATGTCCATTTATTGGGCATTGTGGTTGTTCATTCATTCTAGTTATCTATGACCCTTCAATGATCTTATGTGGGGTTTCCTTGGCAGAGATATTGGAGTGGTTTCCATGTTCTTCTTCAGTTCACTTTTATAGGTGAGCACACGGAGGCAAATAGAGTTAAGTCCAGGATCACAAAGAGAGCCAGATTTGAAGTCAGGAAGACTAATCTTCCTGAGTTCAAACACAGCCTCAATCCACTATGTCACTGGCTGCCCTTTCTTTGGCATTAGGGGCTTTCAAGCAGCATATGAATGATTACTGGACATACAGGTTATAGAGGAGATGTTTTATTTGGTACAAGTTGGACCCGAGGGGCTCTGAGATCCCTTCCAGTTCTGAGCTTCTAATTCTTTGAGCTGGTCTAGTTTAGAGTATAATACATGGTTCCCATTTCTGGAAAAATATGTTACTTTACACTGTACATGAAACAGCTTCGAATCATTGAAGGCAAAATGTACCCATTCAAACTAACTTCATCACTTCCTCTTATTCAATTCTGGGTCCTTTCAAAATATATTTATTGATGGACCAGTCTATAGTCTAGCTGTTTCTCTAACTGTACTGCATTATCTAAACCAGTGGTCCTCAACCTTTTTAAATAGGGAGCCAGTTCACTGTCCCTCAGACTGTTGGAGGGCTGGACTATAGTAAAAACAAAACCTCACACTCTTTCTCCACCCCTCAGCCCATTTGCCATAACCCAGGCGGGCCACATAAACATCCTCAGTGGACCACATTTGGCCTGTGGGCTGTAGATTGAGAACCCCTGATCTAAACCATTCCCTTGGTTTTTTACATGTAGTTTGTGACACTGAATTCTTTTGAGTGGCCATAGATTTCCTTTAGGAGACTGAAGCATTCCAAGTTTCAACAAAATCAACGCAGTATTACCTGCAAAACAATACCTTGCAATCTATAGGGAATCTCTCCTCCATTTGAAGTTGGAACAGAACATCATCTATAACGGACATGAATGTTTTTAAAGAGCTTATGTCTTCAAGCTCAATATCCTATTTACTAAAGCACCTCCCTTACATTCTCTGTTCTAGGAAACTTCTCAGTACTGACACTCTATGTTCTAAGGTCCCTCCTAGTTCTGACATTCACTATTCTAAACTCTTTTCCAAATCACTCATTTTCTGTTTTAAAGTCTGTCTGACACTCTTGGCTTTTAACACCCCATTCCCTGTTCTAAGCTCACTTCCAGCTTTGACTTTTTCTGTTCTAACATCCTTCCTAGCTCTTATGTTCCCCATTCTATTGACCCTTCCAGTTCTGATATTCCTCTTCCAAAGTTCATTTCAAGTCTTAATTTCTATTGGGGATCTCTCTCAATTATGACATCCCCAGTATAAGGCCCATGTCACCTGTGCTATTTCATGTTCTAAGCACCCTCTCAGTTCTGACAGTGTAGGTTCTAAGGGCCCTCAACAAAACACTTTCTACTTTTTAAGGCACTTCCCAGCCCTGACATCCTTGCATCTGACTATTATTGTTGCTATTGTTATCGCAGTGTTGCCTGAAATTAGGGAAAGTCTCCCTTGCTAGACTGTAAGCTCCAGGAGGGCGTGGCCAAGTCTCATATAAACTTATTTCACAGCACAGAACATAGAGCTCCAAACATAACAGGGACATTACAAGTATTAATCATCTGGGATGCAGTTGATGGCTGGTCCTGATACAGGAGAGAAAGAGGCGGCTGATGAGAGTGTTTGGGCCACCTGCCTTAGCTAAGAGCATCTCCAGCACCTGTGTGACCTGGGGCCAGCCCCTTTCCTCTCTCAGAGCCTCCGTTTCCTTCTGGCATCGGACTAGGTGATCTCTAAGGTTTCTCCACCTCTGATGCCTGCAACCCTGGGATCCAGAATAGGATGGCAGGTGCAGGGTTAAGGGAAGGCGGGGCTCCGAGATGGGGTGGTTCCGAGGCTTGGGGCGGAGGGGAGGCGGAGCCACTGTTGCATTACGTCACCTTCTCCTGAGCCCTGGTGCTGCGGGTGCGGGCTCCTCTCTGGGGCGCGGTGCTGTGTGTGCGTGTGTGTCTGTGTGTGAGCGCCGTGGGGGAAGAACCCTGCCGGACGGGAGAACCTCCCTCGGTCCTCCGCCCCCGCATCCCCAGAGGCGGGGCCTTTGGCCAGGGAGCTCAGTCCCTCTGCTTGTCTGTCCATCTGTCTCCCGGAGCATCCAGACTTCGTTGGGGGAGGAAGCACGGGGGAGGGAGGGAGGGAGGGAGGGAGGGGGCCTGGGGACCAGCTGAGCCTCCAGTCCGGGTTCCAAGCAGCCGCAGGAGGCGGCGGCACGAGGAAGACGCGGGGACGGGGCCCCAGGACCAAGGACAGCGGCTTCCTCGGGCTCAGTGCAGCATCCTTCCCTCCATCCCTCCGCAGGCGGCGGCGCCCTGCCCCTGGGAGAGAGGGGCCAGATAAGGACCAAGGACAGCGGCATCCTCCGGCCCTGCGCAGCGTTCCGCTTTCTATTCGGAGCAGCTGGAGGAGACCGGAGAAGCGCGAGTTAAGGGCCGGGGGCCAGGGCCGGCAAAATCCTTCCAGCTGAAGCTGCGGGAGCGGCGGCCGCGAGGTGGGGGGGCAGGATGGCAGAGAGCGAGGCGGAGACTCCGAGCACCCCAGGCGAGTTCGAGAGCAAATACTTCGAGCACCACGGGGTCCGGCTGCCACCCTTCTGCAGGGGGAAGATGGAGGAG
This sequence comes from Sminthopsis crassicaudata, assembly GCF_048593235.1. NCBI lineage: Eukaryota > Metazoa > Chordata > Mammalia > Dasyuromorphia > Dasyuridae > Sminthopsis > Sminthopsis crassicaudata. The sequence goes on along the minus strand of NC_133621.1, from coordinate 304,001,561 downwards.
ATCGCCAATTTCCCAGTGAGGGATAGCGACGTCTGGATCGTGACCTACCCCAAGTCAGGTGGGAGCCTCACTCCTTCCCTCAGCCAGTCTCTGTGGGGTCAGCCCTGCCCGGGAGGGTCCTTCTCCCCCACTCCTTTTCCTCACAAACTCTCCCACATCTTCGTCCTTCGGACAGGGCGCGTGGGGTTGTGGGAGGACTTGGCTGGCCCCAGTCTGGGGTGGGGCCGGAGGGGGGATGGGGAAAGGTTTAGGAGTCTGGGTGGGGGTAGACAAGGGCAGCAGGTGGGAGAGAAGCTTCACTCCCAGATCTCAGAGAAGTAGGGTCACCGATTTAGAATAGAAAGGAATCGTAGGGACCATCTAGTCCAGCTCCTTATTTGGCAAGGAAATTGGGGGTACTGAATCCTAGCGAAGGCAAGGGACTGGCCTGAGGGCACACAGGAACTAAAGGCCTGAGCCAGAATTTGGACCTAGGTCTTTTGACTCCAAAATCCAGGTTCTTTTCATGGCCAGATTGTGGGAAGCTGTGGTGTGGCTGTGGATGAGTCTGTGGGGGGGAGATATATATATATATTAACAGGTGCCTCTGGCAGGTCCTGGGCTCTCTTGCACTTTAGGTCAGGCCTTCCATAAACACAAATCCAGCTTGATCTGCGCAGGGCTGGGTAGGTGTTCTAAATGCCGGGCCACAAAATCTCACTTCTTTAAAACGAGGGGACTGAGCCACACCATCTTGCAGGTCCCTTTCCAACTGTAATGTTCTGAGTGCTAGATTGAAAGTCAGGAAATCTGGGTTTTAGTCATGCTTTTGCTACTGTGCTACTTCGGGTGAGTCACAGCCCCTCTCTGGGTCCACTTGAGAAATGAGTATGTTAGATCAGATGACCTCTAATATCACTTCCATTTCAAACGATTTATTAGCAGGAAGATTCCCCAGCTCCACTTGGCAGGTTAAAAATTAGTCAGGATTTATTGTTATGCCTTGGATAGTTCAGAAATCTCCAAGTCTTGTGTCTATTAAAGCCACCTGGGTAATCCTAGGATTCTTCAACTGGCGCCTTCCTGGGATTTGCCAAGAGGTGGGATGCCCTCAGCTCTTCTCCGAATGGAAGGGCCTAGTTCCATCCAGGATTTACTGTGTGACCTTGGACAATTCACTTGAGCTCTGTCCCTACTTCCCCTCCAACCATATTGGAGAGGGAAAAACTGCTTGTTTGCAAACAATTGTGGGACTCCTATGAGGAACTGGTCCAGTTAGTTAGTAATAGGGTAGAATCATCCATCTTCATCAGCCACTATATTCCAAGTGCTTACATGTGAATTGTGTCCTAGTGAACAGAAGAAGAAAACAACTCAAAAGCACGGTGGGAAAGGACTTGGGTTCTAGGCTGGGTTCTGTCACTAGTTAGCTACACAATACTGGGATCTCTTTCTTTTTCTTTAACATGAGAGAGATGAATTCTATGCTAATGTCTCATCCAGACTGCATGATTCTATGAAATATAAAAATCTGGTTTCTGTCCTCGAGGGGCTTATAATGTAGTTGGAGAGAAAGGACATATAGAATGAGAATAACAGAGCTGGAAAAGGATCCCAGGAGACCATTAGGGCTGCTGCTTCTGCCTTGAGGTAGGTAAAAGGCAACATGATGCCAAGAAGTGCTGTGCGACTTCCTCTCCAACATCATCTGGCACTGGGTTTGTCCCTGTCTAATGTACTAATCTGGATAAGAATGTACATTAGCATTATTGGGGGGGAGTCCTATCTTCTTATTAAACTGTGTTCTTCACCACAGACACAGAACCTCTAAATTTAGCATCTTCCCCAGTCTCCATGCTTGTAGGATCTGCATAGAATAAGTGCTTAATGCTAATTTCAAGAATGAATAGTCCAGGGATGCTCCAGAGGTGTTATGTTGGACTTTTGCCCCTGCCCTAAATAAGTCCAGAAAATTCTACATTTGAAGCATTTTTGGTCAATTAGAAATATTTTTCTTGATCTTCAAGGACAAAGGTTCCATGTCCTTCCTATAGAGCAGGGCTTGAGTGTGTACAATTCATTTGGTAGTTTTATAATGGGATTCCACATAAGTATCACTTGTTCTTCAGCTGAGGAAATTTTAAAAAGTTGTAGGTTCTCTCTCTCCCCCAGTTTTCACCATCTTTCAAGAAAGTTAAAGTACTTCTCAGGGTGATTAAGAGAATTGGGTGTTTTGAATGTTACTTTATTTTGATTTTTCAATATTTTTGTGATCTCTACCATGTGAGCACTTGTTCCAGTGGTATAGATCATGTACCTCTATCCAAGTCTGCCAATCTTCTGTCTTGATGGTGTCCTACTGAAAATACTATGGAGGAAGAGGGGAAGAGCCACCCAATGGCTTGAGAGGGCTCTTCCTCTAGTTTTAACCTGATTTTGATCATGGACTATTTTGGAGAAACTTCTTTGGACAATGTTTTTAAATAATTGACAAGAATGTTCAATTTTAGTTACAGTTTAATGAAAATAAAGATGTCATATTTTCCCTTTTCAAGTTCATGAATCCATGAAATGGCTTGGCTTCTTCTTTTTTTATTTTATATATTTTTATTAAATATTTCCCAATTACAGCAAAAATTTTTTTAAAACAATCCTTTAAAAATTTAAATTCCATATTCTCTCCCTCCCTCCAACTCCCCCCTCTTTCTTGAGAAGATAAGAATTTGATATCAATTATACATGTGAAGTCATGCAAAATATATTTCCATATTAGTCATATTACAAAAGAAAACACAGACAAAAACAAATAAAAAAGAAATTTAAAAAGTCTACTTCAATCTGCAGTCAGAGTCCAAACTCTCTGGAGGTGGATAGCATTTGTCATCATAGGGCTTTTGGAATTGTTTTGCATCATTATCTTCACCAGAGTAGCTAAGTTTTTCACAGTTGATTATTCTTACAGCATTATTGTGTCTGTGTACGCATTCTTCCATTTCTGCTCATTTGCTTTTTGTTTTTGTGTTTGTTGTTCAGTCATGTTTAACTCTTCATGACTCCATTTGGAGTTTTCTTGGCAAAAATATTGGAGTAGTTTGACATTTTCTTCTCTCTCCCTAGCTCATTTTACAGGTGAGAAAATGGAGACAAATAGGGTTTAGTGACTTGCCCAGGGTTACACAACTAGTAAAAGATTTAAACTCGGGTCTTTCTGATTCCAGACCTCCTGATTTAACCACTGTTCTGCTTAATAACTTTCTCACTTATTTTGCATTAGTTCATATGGATCTTCCCAGGTTTTTCTGAGAGCTCTTCTCCCCACCTTGCTCATCTTTTCTTATATCACAACGATATGCCACAACTTGTTCAGATATTCCCCAAATGCTGGATATTCCTTTAGTTTCCAGTCCTTTGCCACCACAAAAAGATATTTTTGTGCATATGGATCCCTTAAAAAATTTCTTCAGAAGTAGTGGTATTTCTAGATTAAGGCTATACACAATTTTGTAGCTCTTTGATATAGTTCCAAATTTTTCTCCAGAATGATTAGACTAGTTCATAACCCCACCAACAGTGCATCAGTGTCCCTGCCTTTCCACATCTCTTCCAGCATTTGTCACCTTCCTTTTCTGCCACCTTCCCCATTCTAATTGGTGTGAAATGATACCTCAGAGTTATTTTAATTTGCATTTCTCTACTCAATAGTGATTTATAACATTTATATATGATTATTGATGGTTAGCTTTGATTTCTTTGTCTGAAAACTGACTTTGACCCTTTATCTCTTGGAGAAGGCTCACATTTATTTTACAGATTTGGCTTGGTTTCCTATATATTTGAGTAATGAGGTCTTTATTGGAGAAATTTGTGGCAAAATTTTTGCTCCCCACCCCGTTTCTTGTTTTCCTGCTAACTTTGGTTACATTAGTTTTGTTTCTATAAAAGCCTTTTAATTTCATGTAATCAAAATAATCTATTTTACTTCCCTCATCCTTCTCTATCTCTTGTATAGTCATAAACTATTTCCTTATCTATAGATCTGCAAGGTGCATCTTTTCATGTTTCCTTAATTTACTTATGCTGTCACTCTTTATGCCTAAATTATTTACCATTGTGATTTTTATCTTGGTATGAGATGTGACTGATTCCCTGCTCTACAGTCCCTCACTGTTGCTGCCAGGGTGCCCGCCTCTCTTGGCATGGCCCTTTTTTCCTGCCTGAAACATTCTGATATGCTGTGGGCTGGACAACTGAGAGTACCACACTCGTTAAAACCATGTGTAAATTAAGAGTGAATAGGCTTTGTGTTACATCTTGAGGGTTTCTCCTTTGATTATCATGCACACGCTGCAGTCAATGGACTTAGCAGCAATTAGTTTCCAACTTCATTGTCCCTCTGCTTCTCTGATCCACAACTACACGAAATCAATTTCCTGCTCTCCATTTCTAGAACACTTGGTTCTTATTTATCTTCTGGCTCTTATTATACCTAGTATTATAGTTATATCCCTCACCATACAGTCAACTCTCTCAGGGCAGGGATCATGTTTTACCTTGGGACAGGCTGCCAGAAGAACTAAGTAGCCCTCCCTTCATCCAAGCAGGAGTTCTTCATGGACTTCCATCCATACAGTGAGCCAGAGGCAGGGATGTGTGTGGTGGTAAATAATTTAACAACTGGCTCTTTGAAAAGCTTGACATACTCTTCAATTTAATCAGCATTGATAACATTCCCCCCCTCACTTCATTAATTCTGAACAATCAGTCAACAAAATAGCTATTTGTCTTGATTTGTATCATCTGCCCATTTTGCAAATGCCCAGACTAAACATTTAACAATTAGCCTTTTCAGTCGAACTCCAGCACACCTGTGGGGAGAAGGAGCATGACTCAGAAATCAGTCATGGAATGTCAACTAGTGTCAAGACTCGGTTCAAGGGACCAGACAACCCCTGGATGATGAAAGAAGCTAGTTTGTTTAGCCCTTGCTGGGAGATACCTGCTATTCAAGCCTGTGTCACCAATCAGGTCTAATGAGCTATAGCTGGTGCTAACAAACATTTTTTGAGAATAGTCAGGAAGTAGCAGAAGGATCATTATCTTAATCAGGAGGGACCTTCATTTCAAACCAACTTCTGATGGTTCCTATTTGAGGGACTCTGGGCTAATCAGATTCCCTTACTTTGAGGAACTTTCATTTGCTCCTGTGAATGGTGAATAGAATACTACTGTAGAACCCACATCCTAAAATTGTTGTAGAGAAAGCCCTTTATAGATTATAAATCCCTGGAGAAATGCAAGTAGTGAAATTAAATATTTCCTGAAGGACAAAGATATATAAAACAGTCCTTCTTCTCTAGCAGCATGTTACCTAGTTAGGAAGACATATCCAGTGATAACAGGGTTTCTAACAGATATTATCATGTCCATTTTACAGACTGAGAAAGTGGAAACCAGAGAAGTCACAATATTATACATTGCTAATAAGTGGGAGACACAAGATTGAATCCTGGTCCTCTGACCTTCAGACCAAAGCTTTTTGAATCATAGCCTCAAAAGACCTTTGAAATCACAGAATCCTAAATCTGGAAGGTCTTTGAAAGATCATGCAGCCCATTCTCCTGCCTTAATGCTGCTTGTACCTAAATCATCCCATATGGCTGGGAATCTGCTGAAACAGACTGTGGATATTAGAGGGAAGAGCATTCATAGACCTTAATTATGATTTTCTCCAGATGCAAACAGAGATTTTTTTTCTTTTTCAGATAGGGGCTGAGGTTACAAAAATTATAGCACAGCATTCTGCTTTTGATCATAGTCAGTACATTAATTGCTATAAATGTTATCCTAATCCCATTCCCAGACAAGCTCCTGTTTCTGTCCCTGCATCATTTAGAGCCCAGTAGGTGTGGGCACACATTCATGGGGGATGGCATGCACATGCCTGGAGGGATCAGCATCCATCCATCCATTCATCCATCCATCCATCCATCCATCCATCCATCCATCCATCCATCCATCCATCCATCTATCCATCCATCCATCCATCCATTCTCTCCTTCATCTATTCAACAAACATTTATTAGTCACTTACCATGTGCCAGGCACTGCACTGAGTATTGAATTGGAGTTACAAAGATGAAAAGACATCAGTCCCTGCCTTTAAGGAGCTCACATTTTCTTTGGAAGAACTCAATATAACCTTTGAAAAGCAAATTTGCTTTAAGATATGAAAACCCATTTACACTAGATCTCTTTTTGATCTTCACAACAATCCAAAAGGGAGGAAGCTACTAATTTTATACCCATTTTACTTATGGGGAATTAAGGCAAACTGAGGATAAATGATTTGACCAGGTCCCACTTGAACTTTAGATTAGAACTCCAGGCCCAGTGCTCTGATCACTAGGTCACTCAGCTACCCATATTTACAAAGCAATTATTGGAGGAGGAGGAAGCTACTAGCAATTGGTAGGAACAGGAAAGGCCCTGAAACATAAGAGGTGAGGATGGAGGGCCTTCCAGACATGGAGGGCAGGCTGGGCAAAGGCAGGGAGATGGGAGGTGAAATGTGCCGGATACTTTAAGAAGACCAGCTTTGCTGGAAGAAGAATGAATAAGGGAAAGGAGTGTGACTGGGGATGTAACCAAAGCAGACCTTGGGAGACAAGGCCTCTGGTCAGGCTTTGCAGAGATCAGAGCAGATTCTGTTCCTTTCTATGAAGGGTGGGGCACCTACTCAGGCTGCCAACCAGACTTGTAGGAGTACTTTTTGTTGATGACGATATGCTGATTGATTATAGAACTCATATTGGAGGCTCTACAAGACAATCAAAAGAGTTCAGGCTAGCCATCCACTCAGGAAAAACCAAGTGGATGAACCATAACTCTTGTCTTGACCATGACATGTAATTGTATGAACAGCCCACAGAGCTGGCTCATGAACACATACATTTTGGATGGACAGGATTGGCTGGACAATGAACAAGAAGAAACTTGCACATATTATGTATATAATAAATTCTTGTTGAATTAAATGAAATGCCATTGCCACCCATGGATTTAGAATTTCACAGAAAAGCAAATAGAAGATTAGGTATCTAATTATCATATGTATTGCATAGGCCTGGCACATGGTGAGTTTTTTTTTTAAATACATATCTGATATGCAAATGATTGTTTTTCCATTTCCCCTTTCCTTATACCAATAAGGTCTATCTGTCCCTAAATATTCAGTCCCTCAATAGTGATAGAAAAACCACCTGGCTTTCCGTTCTGCTTCTGCCACTTAACCATCATGTGACCTTGGCCAAGCCACACTTTCTCTGGTCCTTTGTTTCCTCATTTGTGGGATAAGAAGGACAAGATGATCTCTGAAGTCTCAGATAGACCCAGTATCCCATGTTTTGAGAAAGCCAGGTGATACAGCAGATAGAGCACTGGTTCTGAAGTCAGGAAATCCTGAGTTCAAGGCTGACTTTAGACAAGGTGGTTGGAATGACATAACATTGAGATAATGCTAATAAAGCAATAGCACAGTGACTGGCACTTAGTAAGCACTAAATAAATGCTTATTCCCTTCCTTTTACTAATATTTACCTCCCAGAATTGTTGTAAAGATCAAATGAGATAATGTTTGTAAAGTGCTTATTACAGAGCCTGGCACATTAATAAATGACTATTTCCTTGGCAAAGTCTTTTTAGCTCCAATGGTCTACATTCTGAGGTCCCTCTAGATCTGACATTTTATGTTTTATGTTTTCTGATATTGTTCAGCTTTTAATGCTTCAGGGTTTTAAGACTCAAAATATCTTTATCCACGCCCTGTGTTCTGCACTCAGCCCTGAGGTTGGCACACCATAGGAGCTCCATAAAGCATGGCAGATGAAATAAAGGGCTAGCTCTAGCCCTAGGAAGATACTGACATTTACTAGGCAAATCGCCTAACTTTGCCTCAGTTTCAGTAAAATGGAGATAACAATTCAGAGACCTTGATTATGATTCTCTCCAGATGTAAACAGAAATTTTTCTTTTTCAGATAGGTAGTACCTGAGTCCCAGGTTGTTGTGAGGATCAAATCCTGGAAGGGGCGTTTCTCAGTCTTCTCTAGACCTTTCCTGCTAGAGTCTTCCTTCTGGGATTATTACCTCCATTAACCTCATATAGATCGAGACTGTTTGGTGAACCAGTTCAACTCTACACTGTCCTTTTCTCTTGAGCCCTCAGCCCCCGTGATCATATTTCTAATTATGCCTTGACAAACCTCAGCCTTGGATTATTCCCATCATTCACTGCCTTTGCACTGTGTTTCTAAACAAAGATGGACACAATCACATCACTGTTCTGACTGGATCCACTACAGATATGTTACATGACTTTAACTGGGCTCTCGCTGCCACATGGCAATCCTATTATTTCTCTTTTATCAACTCACTCTCCTACTTTTCATAGCAGCTCTTCCAAATCTTCTCATCCTCCTCAACCTTCCTCTCTCTCACCTTCTCAGCTGAGTACTTTGAGAACTTCATATTTTATAGAAAAAATTGAGGCCATTTGCCAAAAGCTTTCTTATCCTGCCTCCTCATCTCCCATCACTCAGATGCCTTCTGCTATTCTTTCTTTCTTGACTTACATGATAAAGTGGCATTACTTCTTACCAAGTGTAACATCTACTTGTTCAACTGATCTCATTCTATCCTATCTCCTTTGACAGATTGCCCATTGCCCCCTTTGTCATCCCCATGGTATCACTTATTTTAAATCTCTCCATGTCTACTGATTGCTTCCTACCTCCTTGTAAGGAGCCTTTAAATGGGCTGCACCACAGCGCATCATTGAGACCCGGAAGTAATTTCTGTGGATATTAGGATTGCCCTTGGGCGGGATCCTGGCCATATTGAGATAGCTTCGTAATGGGTGACTCTCTCGCTGATTGGCTATGTGTGTGACCTCACAGGCCCTATGTAAGCCCACTGCAGGCAGCAGGCGCTCTCTTTAACCTGGCGTTCTTCACCCTGGCTCCCCAGCCTGGGTGGCCAAGCCAAGATGGATAGCCAAAAGAGGTAAGGGTTTTGGTAGTGAACACGTGGGTCTTCTGACCAGGTGTTCACTCGGGAACCAACAAGTCAGGGCATCAGTTAGGGCATTATGTCAGTAGGTATAATAAAGGCTTTTAAGATTACACGTGGCTGTTCTTGAGTGCGCTACCGGTTATTAAGCTATAGATTCAAGAGATTGTGGCCAGAGACCTTTGAAGGCCTCAGAGGAGGCGAGCCGGGTAGAGTTCACACTGAAGAGGACAGTGGTCAAAGGTACTCTGGTGGATCTAGGACAGACTAGTAATTGTAACTGCCAGGAGAGCACGTTACACCTCCTATAATGCCCCTAATGCCTACATGCCCCTGTTTACTTCATCCTGGAAAAAAAACCCTTATTATCATTTCATATTTCTTTAGCCCTTTGTGGCTAAATTTCTTATGAAGGCTATCTACAATAGGCTGTCTCCACTTTTTTTTCTTCTTACTCCCTTTCAATCTAGCTTCTGATCTTATCATTCCATTGAAATTTTTCTTTCCAAAGTTATGAAAAATTATATATATACACACATACATAATTAAATATTCCCCTAGTACATTAAAAAATTTAACCTTCATTTTTAAAAATTTTGAGTTCCAAATTTTTTCCCTTCTTTTCATCTTTCCCCATTTGAGAAGGAAAGCAAGATGATATTAATTATAAATGTAAAATCATATATAACACATTTCCACTTTAGCCATGTTGTAAAAGAAAATACACATTAAAAAACAAGAAAAATAAAACAGAAAAGAAGTGTGTTTCAGTGTGCACACAGAGTTCACCAGTTCTCTTTGGAAATGAAAAGCAGTTTAGTCCTTCAGAGTTGTCTTGGGTCATTGCCTTGATAAAAGTAGCTAAGTCTTTCACAACCTATCTTTGTTATAATATTGCTGATAATGTGTACAGTCTTCTCTTGGTTCTGTTTAATTCACTTTTCATCATTTTATGTCACTTCCCAGATTTTTGGAAACCATTTTATTTATCATTTATTGTTCTATGAGCACAACAATATTGCATCATCATCATCATACACTACAAAGTGTTCAACTATTGTTCAGTTAATGGACATTGCCTCAATTTCCAATTTTTTGTCACCACAAAAAAGAGCTATCAATATTTTTGTACACGTAGGTCATTTTTCTTTTTATTTCATCTCTTAGATATAGACCTAGTTGGGTATTAAAGGACATATACAGTTTTATAGCCCTTTGGTCATCCATATTGTTCTCCAGGATGGCTAGACCAGTGCACAACTTCATTAACATTGTATTAATGCCCTAGTTTTTCCACATCCCATCCAGGCTCTGTTATTTTCCTTTTTTCTCATGTTTGGTGATTTAATAGGTATGAAGTGGCTCCTCAAAGTTGTCTTAATTTGCATTTCTCTAATCAAAAGTAATTTAGAACTTCATAATTTCTTGACTGCCAAATCCAGTGACCTTTTTTCAGTCCTCATTCTTCTTGCCCTCTTTATGGTTGTTGACACTGCCACTTTCTCCTCCTTCCCTCCCTTTTTTCTCCCAATTCTTTTCTTACCCACCTGACAGTTTCCTTACATTTTCCTTCTTTGGATTTTACTCCAAATCATGCCCACTAACCACAGGTGTCTCTCAGGTTTCTGCCTGGGTCTTCTCTTCTCCCTCCATACTACTTCACTTAGTGATGTCATGAGTTCCCATGGAGTCAATTACCACCTCCATGCTGATGATTTTCAAATCTACTCATCCTGTCTCACCCCAAACTCTCTGCAAACCTTCAGTTTCTCTTCTCCAGTTGTCTTCTAGATAAATACCTTTGTAATACTCCTCAAACACACTCTCTTCTCTACACTTCCACTACTCTGGCACAAACCCTCATCACTTCAGGACTGTATTATTGACATAGGCTTCTGAGGGTAGGGTCTGACTGTCTCATCAGTCCATCCTCCATTTCCAATCCCTCTTAATTCTAGTGCCTTTCTTCTGAATTACTATTTATCTTGTATATAGCTTGTTTGTATATATTTATTTGCTTGTTGTCTCTCCCATTAAATTGTGAGCTCCTTGAGAAAGGGGGTTCTCTTTTGCCTCTTTATGTATCCTCAGAGCTTGGCACAGTGCCTGGTACATAGTAAGGATTTAATAAGTATTTATTGACTGACTATATATCTTGTATTATATTTACATAATTTTTTTCATATTGCTTCTATAGCTGGAGTGTGAGCTCCTTTAGAGCTGGGATTGTTTCTTATATTTTTTGTGTTTCCAGTGTTTGGCCCAATGCCTGGCACAAATTAAGCACTTGATAAATACTTGTTGATTGATTGATTGAATGGATGGAGATTGCAACACATCTATGCTGCCCATCCTGTGAGACACTTGTCCATGTCCTCTCATAGCTTCATCATAAGAAGCCCACCTAAAGTGCTAGGGACTTTTCTGAATTTTTTCTGATGTCACAAGGGTACCATGGAGCACTTGGTCTGTCACCTGATCATCCCTTGTTAATGACCAGCTCTTCTTCTCTTTCCTGATAATATCCTTTACTCCTGTTCTTCGGGATTCCTGATTGGTCATTTGTTTCAGCTTGGTCATTCTCATTTCCCTCTGTGTACCACTCTTTTTCATTTCTTTGGAGATAGTCGTATCCCATGTCTCAGTAGACATGCAACATCAGGAATTTTGGGGTCTTCAGATTAAAAGATGGGCTTTTGTGGCATTGGTTAGTTTAGGGTCATGGACAGCTCTGTGTGATTTTCTAAATGTGATCTTGGTCATCTCCTTCCATTCAGTCCTGGAGTCAGCTTGGTATCCATATACAAGGGCTACCTACATCATTCATGAGAGTATATACCTTTATGTATTAGAAAAAGCATTGGATTGATCATTGAAAAGACTTGGGTTGGAATGTCTGCTCTGAAGATAACTGTGATTATAATGCTGGAATTTCAAGTTCCAGAAGGGGAGAGCTTGATGGGGATTCAGCTAATGTGGCCCATATTAGTCTCTCCCTGCCACACTTGGGGCTGCCTAGCACTCAGTCTTCTATAGATCCTTCCCTATTGATCATCATAAAAATTAATAACGCAGGTTTATAAAGCACTTAATGCAGAATCCTTTATGAGCATATGTATGTTATGTCTCTATATTTAATCTTTACAATAATCTGGTGAGCTAGGAGCTATTATTATTTCCATTTTTCAGATGAGGAAACCAGAAGTACTCAATAAGCATTTATTAAGCACCTTCTATACATCCCACACTGTGCCAAGCAGAGTTTACCAAGGAGGTTACAATCTAATGGGAAAAACAATAAATAAATAAACATGTACAAATAAACAATATACAAAAAAGCCAAATCCTTAAAAAAAGGGAAGGCACTAGAATTAAGAGATTGAGTCAGGTATTTCTGCGTGTCTGTAATAAGATTTGAAAGCAGATCCTTCTGACTCCAAGTTCAGTGCTCTATCTACTGGGTCATCTTACTTGCTTTAAAGGCCACATTCTCTACGTGCTCTTATCTTAGAGATGAGACTGCACTAATTGTACTATGCCACAAAATCAATCAACATTTATTAAGCCCCAACTGTATGATGGGCACTGGGGATATAAGGCAAAACATGAAACAATCCTGCTCTCAAGATACGAGAATAACCATTTAAAAGTGGATTTTATGAGTGTGCCCTGAATCCCCCAAGAGAAGTGTCAGTATCAGACAAGGACTCTGAGCAGTGGTTCTTGGAAGGAGTGGCAATAAGGAGTAGAGGGTGGCAAACAGCCCTGAAAATGGGTCCCTAGACAATCCTGTGTTTGTGAAGGATCTGGCTCCTTTGTCCTAAAACCATGGAACATCTGACTTGGGAGGAACCTTGGATTCAGCCATTGCATTTAATTTTCTCTTCTAAGGCTTAGAGAGGAGTGGAGGCTTGTCCCAATTCACAGGTTTAGTGATAGAGATCCTCATCTCCAGACTTCAAGTCTGTTTCCCTTCCTAACAAGTGGCTCTTTTCTAGCTCCTCAGCCTCATCTCAAGAAAAGAAAGAACTGAAATTCTAGAATAAATGAATATATATATTTTTTTTCCTTTCCATGTCTCAGGTAGAACATTTGCCCAGGACAGAGGGTGAGCATGGGGCAGACTTTGTGAAGCAGATCAAGTGACTGAATGTCCAGAATATAAGATTGCATTTCTATGGGGTGAGAAGGAACAGATTGTGTGGAGAATCACAGCTGTTCTTCTTCCTCCTTCTGCACGCTTTCCTGCTGAGGAAATTGTGCAAAGTGCAGCTTAATCTAAATTGACACAGCTGCTTTAGGTCTAGGAAGCCCACTCCCAAATTCTGGAGCCAGCCTTAGCTTTTCAAATTTCATTAAATTTTTTTCTCCCCACCCCAATTAAAAATATTGATAAGCCCTCAGGAGGTGGCTTAAATATAATGATACATAGAAACAAGCTGAGAGAACAATTAAATATTATTATAATCACTTGAAAAAATTCTCAATCTCATTAATAGTCAGAGATTGAAATTCAAATAATTCCAAGATTTTCCATCACACCCATCAAATTGGCAAAACAATTAAGTGCAAAGGAATTTAGTACTGGTTGGATTGTACAGAAATAGGCACACTTGTTCACTGATGGCGGAACTGCAAATTCATCGGACCTTTCTGGAGAACAATTGGGCAAGGACACAAAGTTACAGAAAGAGCCATATCCTTTGACCTGATGATTTTGTTCTTGGGAAAGACCCAGAGAGCATTATTAAAAACAAGAGAAACAAGCTCTGCTTAAAGATTTTCATCATTTTTCATCATTCAGCATATTATGTAATTACACAGAACTTCCAATAAGCTGTTTACTAGGAGAATACATTAGTGAATTGCATACTTTTGTACGGCACATCATGGTGCAGGTTGACAAGTAATCCAAAGGAAAAGTCAGCATTGAAGAAGGGAATGCACCTCAAGACTCTTAAGAGGAGGCAATAAGAATGAATAGTCTGAGAATCCTAGGGTCAATCTAGGAGAAGAAGGGAAAAGTTGGGAAAGTCTAGGCATGGAAATGAAAGAAAATGGAAAACTGTTTCGGTTTAAATTGTTATTGACATGCTGTTTTTATGGCACCTACATTTCCCACCATATCTTCTCTTCAGAGTATCGTCCTTTATAATAAAGAATAAAAAAAATCAGTCCACTTAAACTAACCTATCAACTGAGTCTAATGTTATATTTAGTGTTTCATATTTGAGCTCTCTCCTACTTCTGCAAAATCTTTTTTTTTTTGAGGGAAGGAACAAAAATCACCATAGACTGTTTTCTCTCCAGACTAGCCCTCAGATCTGACAGATTCCCTGGGGTTTAGTTTCTGAGTTTTGGGCAAACCACTTTTCTTCCAAGACCCCCAATTTCCTTATCTGTAAAATGGGAAAGTTCAACTAGTTCAATTCTCAAGCCTTTAGCACTTGATCACAGGCTATATTTGTGTTATGGACCCCTTTAGAGATCTGGCGAAGCCTTTCTCAACATTGTGTTTTTAAATGCATAAACTAAAATTCAGTGATTACAGAGATTATCAATTACTGAGAATTACAGAGGATTACAGAGAAAATCAGGTGGGCTAAGATACTATCATCAAAATATTTTTAAAAATCATGAACCCCAATTTAATAAAAATGGCTAATATTTAAATAGTATTTTAAGGTTTGCAAAGCACTTTATAAACATTCTCAAAATCCTCACAAGGATGCTAGGTCCTATTCTTATACCCATTTTACAGATGAGGAATACAGAGATTAAGTGACTTGCCCAGAGTTATCCAGCTAGGGAATGTCTGAGGCTAGCTTTGAACTCATCTTCTAGAGCTCCATCTATTACCACTCGCCTGCTCTTCTTTAGCAATCCTGTGAATTCTTGATAGCCCCAGGATTCTGCTGGGCTCTACTGCTTTCTGGTCCCGGAGATGGAGCTAAAAGTCCCTACTGTCTCCTTCTCTAGAATCCTGATGGCTCCCAGTGGGGTTTGGAGGGAGCCTACCATTCCAGTCTCTGACATCATCAGTGCCCAGTCTGCAGCTATTGCCTTCCTGGCCTTTGTGGGGCTCAGCAAGGCTGCTTCCCCCTATCACTGCCATCTGACTGAAGCATGCTTGGCTCCTCTTACCTACCCAGCAAGGTGGCTCTGAGCACAACCGCCCTCCTGTGCTTCTATTTTTAAACTCAGCCTTCTCTCGACATCAGATTGGATTTGCTGTGGCAATTAGACTGCCTCGCATCTGCAGAGTCGCAATTATGAAAGGCAAGTTCCCCTCGATGGGGTTGGGCTCTTACTTGATGAGGGGGAGGGTGTGAGCAGCGGGTGGAGGAGGTGCCCTCCTGCTCAGCCACCTGTCTTCTCAGGCCTTTTGTTTGACCCAGGCTTTCTCCTTCCCGCCCCCTATTCATTCAGGGGCCTAAATAGACTCTTGAATCCCTGCTGAGCCCACGAAGGCATTAACCCATTCAGAGAAGACACCATAAAACGGTTAGATCCAATAGAGATCCAGCAGTCTGAAGTGGACCTGGCCCAAAAGTAGGCTGTGCAGGAGGGGAAGGTTGGCCCGAACTTGTTCCTGAGCAGGAAGCCCCTCATCAGACTCAAGTCTGTCTCAAGATCCTCATGGGCTCCTGTCTTCAGTCATAAAACCTCATTTCAAATTCTTGTTGCCTTGGTGATTTGTTCTATATGACCCTTTCCAACCCAGTCCAGACAGACCTTTCCAACCCTATAAATGTTACTTCCCTTTCAATACCATGTGATCGAGCCAACCGGCCTTTCCTCATACATGGCACTCCATCTCCACACATTTGCACCAGCCACCTCCCTTGCCAGGAATGTTCTATCCCCTTACCTCTGTCTTTTAGAATACCAAGTTCCATTCAAAAACATCTTAAACCCTACACTGCACATGTGGCACCTTTCCTGTATGTCCCAACGGCTGGAGCCAGAACTACCTTGTCAAAAATCTCCACTCTTTTTTATAGACCTTTACATGTACATATTTATTCTCCTGAAAGATCATAAGCTCCTAGAGGCAAGAACCATTCATTGTAGGCCTGCTCACCTGACCTGGCACAAAAGAGGCCCTTAACAAGCACCTTGGGCAGTTGGACATTGCTCTCAGGGAGACCCTGTCAACGGGCTTCCTCATCCTCATCTGGAGAGCGAAGGGATCCAAACAAAGGAGCTCTGAGGCTCCTTCCAGGTAGAAATCTGATGATTTCCTGAATTCCTCAGTTTTTGTGTGCCTTTATTTTTATTCGCTACAGATACTGTCTATATTTATCTATATAGAGAGTGCTTTCCCACAGAAGAGAGTAAGCCCCTTGTGGGCAGGAACTGTTTCTTTGCTTCTCTGTATTTTCCTCTCTATATATATTCTTGTTGGATTGAATCAAATTAAATTGGAAGGGTCTTTATATCCATAGTGATAATAGAAAGATGCTCAATATTAGGTATATAGAATCTTTAAATTCAGATTTGTAGAACTTGGCAGCAGGGCAGCTGGACAGTTTCTAGACCCTCAACTGTTCACCCCTTTAGTCAAGAGAGGGGTGATGAACCTTTTCTGGATTGGCAACATTGGCTCAGCCATCCATCAAAGATCAGTTCTCATGCCAGAAAGCACCTGGAGGACCCCTAGTCTAGACCCTGCCTGAGAAGTAATTCTCCTTCCTAACAAGTGATTATCAGGTGACCAATCAACAGCACACCTACTATGTGCCAGGCAGTTTGTTGGGCAATGGAGATACAAAGACAAAAATGAAACAGCCCCTGACCTCAAAGAGCTTACATTTTATTGGGGATACAACGTGAACATCCATATCACACACACATAGATCTATGTATGTGTATACATCCATATATATGTACATGTACATATATATGCATCTATGTACATACAACTATCTACACAATACATCATATACAACATAGCCATAAGGTAACTGAAGGGGAGCACGCAAAATTAGGGAGAAGTTGAGGAAAGACTTTATGTCGGAGGTGATGCCTGAACTTAATCTTGAAGGAAACTAGGACTTCTATGAGGAGAGAGGGCATGTGACAGTACAAAAGCATGGGGACAGTAGATGGGATGTTAGGTATAGAGAACAATGAGAAACCTAGTTCGCCAAGCTCTAGTGCATGAATGTGCTATGAGCCTAGAAATATAGTTTGGGGCTGGGTTGTGAGAGCTTTAAAGATTTATGTTTGATCCCAAAGGCAACAGGGAGCCATTGGAGTGCATAGAGTTGGGGGAGGTTCCTCCAAAATCACTTTAGAGAAAATTGAAATATATTTTAAAAATCACTTTGACATCTATGTGGTAGTTATAGCTTGAACACCCGTGGGGGCTCAGAAGTCAGTCAGAAAGGCCTAGTAGACCTCTCTCGGCCTATGGCTCACATTTCTCCCACTTGTGCCTGTTGGGATGCTGACAACTGTCTTAGGGACCCAGAGAATCATGGACCCTAGACTCCCAGTGCTGGAAGGGATGGTGGAGGCCATCTAGCCAAGTCCCTTCAGGGAGAAGACCAAGCCTAGTTAGACATGAAATGTGCAGTCTATCAGAGGTAGCAAAGAGGCTAAGAGGGTGAGGGGGGTAAGATAGGGGGGTGCTTGCCAGTTTCACAACCCAGATGGAAAATCCTCGCCAAGTGTCTTGACTAGATTCCAAAGTGCATTGGGCAGCTGGGTGGTACAGTGGATAGAGCAGCGGCACTGGAGTCAGGAGGACTTGCATTCAGATGTACCCTTAGACACCTGACATGTACCAGCTGTGTGATCCTAATTGCCTCACCAAAAAATAAGAAGAATAAGGGAATTGAAGCACCACTCCACAGGCAGGAGGAAGCCCTTATGCATGGGGCTGATCCATGAGAACGGGGACATGAGGCAGCTCAGACACAGCTGAAAGAGTTGATAGTGATGGAACTGGACTTTGGCTTCTTCCCTCTAAGAGATGCTCCTGAGTTATCCTTAGGCCCATCAAGAAGCAGCTGTGGCTGTGCTGGTCCAGAGAGAATATGTGGCCAGTCCCCTTTGCTCCCTACCTAAGTATAGTCATCCTTCAAGGGTTCATCCTCAGATACAGGGGAGCATTTTCACCTCCCAAGGCAGGCTTCACAAGGCATGAGCTAACTCAGGCCAGAGCATGTACTTGAAGAAATGTCTCTGAATCCTGGATCTGACATTTTTCTAGTTCAAGGAGCTGCGGTGAGACATTTCTCAATTCTATAAGCCTCAGTTTCCTCTGCATTACCTTCTCTACCAGGATGTTAGAAAGAAAATGCTTTGTAAACCAACTTCCCTTTATATATGGACTGAACCAGATGGTCTTTGAAGTCCCCTCCAACTCTTGAATTTTGTGAATTAAGAATACTGTGAAATTAATCTGGAAAGAAAGGGTAGCAAGAGATGGTGAAGGCCTTTAAATGCCACGCAGAACTGTTTGTGACTGATCCCAGAAGCAATGGGGAGTGGGTGAAACTTCCTCATGATGGCCTGAGCTTCAGGAATATCAGTGTGGCAGCAATGAGAAGAAAGGATTGGAGAGGGGAGGCAGGATGACCAATTAGGACTCTGTTTAAGTAATTCAGGTAAAACTGAACCAGGAGGGTTGGCCCTGTGAGTAAATGGGAAGGGGATGGATGTAGAGCTGTTGCGGTCAGCAAGATTTGGCAACTGGGAATAAGGAAGAGTGATGAGCTGGGAATGACCCCAATGTTTTGACTCTGGGCTACTGGAGGGATAGTGGTTCCATCCCAGAAATGGGGAAGTGTGGGAGAGGGGTAGATAAGGGTCATAATGACAAGGAGTCTGATGGAGATGGGGTAGATAAGGGTCAATTTGACAAGGAGTCTGATGGAGATAGTGAGCATGGGGGAAAATGTTTTTGGCTCAGTCTCTAGGAGCTCTCTGAGGAGGAGATGACTTGAAGTTGGAGCTTTGTGGAACAATTACATGGCAGGCATGGTGGATGAGTCAAGCCCTGAAGGGTAGGGGGGACTTAGAAACAAATGAGAGGGGTGGGAATTCCAGGAAGGATGATACAGAAAACTAGTTCTCCTCAACCTTCAAGGGCAGAAAAAATATAAGCAAACAGAGGCTGTGGTGGAGCTGAGTTTGAATGCTGCCTCTGCTCCTCAGTATCCATGAGAACACATTTCTCCTCTGGATATCATCTTCCTCATTTATAAAACAAGGAGGTTAGACTAGGTGAACTCTAGGTTCCTTCCCAGTTCCAGAGTAGAAGATTAGGGCTCAGCTATTAAAAACATTTCCCCCAAATAAGTTATCCCCAAATGAAATGGGCTGCTCCAGGAGGTCTTCAAGCAGAGGCTAGATGGCCCCTTTTCAGGGAAGGGGCACGGGGCTCCCATTCAGCTTCTCTTCAGACAAACCTAATCCAAGGTGAGCTGGGAACAAGCTGAAAGGAAGAAGCTTCCATGGCCTGGGGTCTGTATAGGTTGAAGGGAAGCCAGGGAGGTAGTTCTGGGGCTATTTCCGGCCCACCTCACAGGATCCCAAGGGAAGTCCCCACAGAGGGTCTGGAGACCCACACTATCTGTTCAGGCTAGGCTATCCTGAGCCCCAACAAGGGGAAGCCTCAGGTTAAGGGCAGTGTTTGAAGACCTGGGCGGTCTCTGAAGAGGAGGCCACCATGAATAACAACATTTGATCCTTACAATCTCAGATAAAGATGTTGGAAATAAAAAGAGATGTCCATTTTAAAGGTGAAGAAATGGAGGAGGAGGAGGAAATGGTCACAAAGCTAGGGATCAACCTTCACTGATTTAAGCACCTATGGTGTGGAGGCCTGTGCTAGGTATCGGGTGCATAAAGACAGAACTGAAAGAAGGAATACCATCTCTGTGGAAGTGAGTGAGCAGGGGCAGGAATATCAGGGAGCAGGTTGGGAAGGGGTCACAAAGAGAGCTCAGCTTTCAGAGAGAGGTCCTGGCTGCCGCTCAGCAAGAGTCAGTCTTCATTCTCTTCTTCAGACTCGGTGGCTGAAGGCCTGCTATCGATGTGCCTGCTTTGAAATAGTCCATTAAGGGGAGGTTATGTGCACACTGGTTTTTATGGGTTCTCTTCGGAGTTATTTTTGGTTTTCTCCATTTGCTTCCTCCCAGAGGATTCCCACATTCGTTCAAATCACACTGGGGATGGAGTGTCTAGCACAGTAAGAAAGTCATGAATTGTGGACTCTGGGAGTTGAGAGGGACTTCTGGAGTCAGAAGGGTCACAGGGTGAGCTAAAAGCAGCTCTGGAAATCACCTCATTTTCTAGAGGAAGAAGCTGAGGGAAGAGCTCTGTCCAAGGTCACCCAGTAAACTACTGCGGGGAGCAGGTCCTGAAGCTCAGGTTTCTTTGCTGCCCAGAATGGCTCACTTTTCTCTATGTCATTTTGGGAGGGCAACCTTGAGCTTGGATTTGCAAAGGGGGCACCTGACAGTTCAAAGTGGGACTTAGAACTCAAGTAGCTGAGGTAGGTATAGAGACATTTAAGGAATCGGAGAGAACAAGAGCTGCATTTACTGCATGACTTCCCTGGCCTTGAAGCAAACTCCAAGGTCTTCCTGAGCAAGGAGGTAGAAAAAGAGAAGGAAAGGTCCTCCATCTTCTGAGCATCTTAATGTTCTCAGCTTTGCTGCTTCACCATTCCAAGAGCCCTGCACACATCAGTCTCATCCTTGTACTTATTATCCAGGCCTTCTCCTGCCTCAGTTTGCTTCTTTCTGCCGAGGGCTCCACTCCCCATCTAGGGTCACAGCCTTGGATCAACCTTGCATCTTCCTCTCCTTCCTTCCCCACAGACAACCACTCAGAGGTCAGTGTTGATTCTGTTTTCACGACATCTCTCACTTATGTCCCCTCCTCTCTATGCTCAGCGCAACCGCCCTGATGTAGGTCCTTAACCCTTCTTGTCTGGACAGCTGCAATTCTTTCTGCCTGATCTCCTTGCTTCCTTTCTCCCCTCTCCAATCCATCCTTTAAATTGGAAACAAAGTGAAATTCTTTTGGAAAATAGCTTTGTATTGATTTTTGTTTTTACATACATCATCCACATTTTCCAATACATCTTTTTTTTTCTTCCCCTATCAGAAAGCCATCCCTTATAATAAAGAATAAAAGATGATTTTTAGTTTAGTTTTCCAAACTAAGCAACATATCAAAAAAGTCTGATATGATATGCTGTGGGCCATACCCATAATTCCCCCTTTTTACAAAAGCATAGGGGAGGGACCTTCTTATATTTCTTCTTTGGGTTAAGCTTGGTCATGATGTAGATTAGTTTCCTGGTTGTGGTTACTTCCCTTTGCAACAGTTAATATATGTTTCATTATCTATCATATCCATTGTTTCTTTTCTTTTTTTAATTAAAGTTTTTTAGTTTTCAAAACATATGCATAAATAATTCTGCAACATTGGCCCTTGCAAAACCTTGTGTTCCAGTTTTCTCTCCTTGCCCTACCCTCTCCTGTAGATGGCAAGTAGTCCAATATGTATTAAACATGGTAGAAATATATGTTAAATCCAATATATGCATACATATTTATACAATTATCTTGCTGTACAAGGAAAATCAAATCAAACCAGAAATAAAATAATGAAGAAAATAAAATGCAAGCAAACAACAACAGAGAGAGTGAGAATGCTATGCTGTGAACCACACTCTGTTCCCATAATCCTCTCTCTGGATGTAGTTGGTTCTTTTGAACATAAGACCATATATGCATAGATAATTGATCTGAATTAGCTCATCCTTGAAGAAAGCCGCGTCCATCAGAATTGATCATCGTACAATCTTGTAGTTGCTGCGTACAATGATCTCCTGGTTCTGCTCACTTCCCTCAGCAAGAATTCCTGTAAATCTCTCCAGGTCTCTCTGAAATCATCCTGCCAGTCATTTCTTATAGAACAATAAATGTCCATAAGAAGCAGTAATACATTATTACATTCATGTATCCCCTGGTCGATGGGCATATATTTTATCCCCAGTTCAAAGGGACTATCTTAAGGCACAGGCCTGATCTGCCACGTTTCTGCTCAAAAAGCTTCACCTCATTCCCTCTAGCTCTCTTCTTTGCTTGACATTTAAAGCCTTTCCCAATCTTTCCAGGCTATTTCTAGTTCCCTAAGATATATAACAAGTTACTTCCTGCACACACTTGACAGTTCAGCTAAGCTGGCCCTCTCATTCTTCCTTGTACATTCTTCCTTGTCCTCCATCTCCAGTCTCCTTTTGTCGGTATGACTGTTCCTTATACCTGGTGCATTTCATTTCTCACCCTTGCCTCTTGGAGCCCCAAATTTCCTCCTACTCTCAGGTTATGGATCAGGCTCTTATGAGGCTTTTTCAGTACTCAAGGATCCTCCTTCTTTGTTTTTTTCCTTTCATCCACTCTTCAACATGGCCTAAGAAGCCTTCTCTTCCTCTTGAAACCAGCCCATCTGTCATTTGTGGTCCATGGCATTGTCCCTACTAATCTTGAGCATGGAGGACATTATTCAAGTTCTTCACCTTCTATTCTAGGAGAAAGACCTCCTGTACTCATTCCTTGTCTCCATCTCCAGTCTCCTTTTGTCGGTATGACTGTTCCTTATACCTGGTGCATTTCATTTCTCACCCTTGCCTCTTGGAGCCCCAAATTTCCTCCTACTCTCAGGTTATGGATCAGGCTCTTATGAGGCTTTTTCAGTACTCAAGGATCCTCCTTCTTTGTTTTTTTTCCTTTCATCCACCCTTCAACATGGCCTAAGAAGCCTTCTCTTCCTCTTGAAACTAGCCCATCTGTCATTTGTGGTCCATGGCATTGTCCCTACTAATCTTGAGCATAGAGGACATTATTCAAGTTCTTCACCTTCTATTCTAGGAGAAAGACCTCCTGTACTCATGAACACCTTAATCTCTTTCCTAGAGCAGAAATTCTAAAGTCCAATTCCATGAAGGTCGTTGTGTATTTTTCCCATTCCCACCTGCTACAAGTGAGATCCCTAGTCCTCTTGGTTCTTGCTGGAGCCTCCACTGGAAAGCTGTATGGGAACCTTAAGCTATGTTTGTAGAATCTGCTCTTGGATGTACAGACCCATAGACACATAGGTGTCATGGGGATGCTACTAGCATGAAAGTCCCAAATCATCAGAATCCATTGAAGCTCCCAAGTTCCTTCTCTAAGCAAAGTTGGGAGGGAGGAGAGGAGGAGACCAAGATTGAGGCTGATGCCCCATTCCATTGGATTTCTTGTTGGGGGCTTAGCTGAAATGCTCTTTCTTCTCCATTGCCAGACATGGGTTCTAAAGTAGCCCTTGCTCAGGCCCTCATCTTATCAGAAGAGATCCCCTTTCACACCTTGCTGGATGCTATTGACTGATTCAAGGGGTATACACACACTTAGTTCTGATGAACTGATTCAAAGAGCAACATCATTATCTGATACAGTTGATTACTTTTAAGTGAGGTTGGATAATCAATGTAATCAAAGATGTCAGAGTAATCACCCTTTTCCTTCTCCTCTAGGTGTCTCCTTAATCTTTGGAGGTTCTTGATGTTGAATGAGTGAATGAACTGATGAAAGTTTCCTCACCCTTTCCCTTCCAACTATCCAATATAATTTATTCTTCAAGGCCTAGAAAAGTCCTGTTTCAGCCATGACGTTTTTCCTCTGATCCACATGAATTTTTTTCATTTTTATTCAGTTGTGAGCTCCCTGAAGGCAGGATCTGGGTTGGTTTTCACCTCCATATTCCCAATCATAGGACTATCCCTGTTAGTATGCATACTTAATAAATATTATTAAATCCCATTAAGTTGCTGACTTCCTATAGCAATTATAATTCTTCATCAAAACTACCACTTGCAGGACATTGCATTCTGGGAAGAACCCTTGGGTATAAGTGACTGTTGCCTGACTGAACAAGGACTTTCTTTTCCAAGCCTCAAAGAGAACTACCAACATTTATGAAGCACCTATTTGGTATTAGGTATTGAGGATGCAAAGACAAAAATGAAAAACAAAAACAAAATCTGCTCTTAAAAAGCTTATAGTTTACTGGACTCAGTTTCTTATTCTGGCCTCAGGACAATTTCAGTTGAGTGGTAGGAGTAAGATTCCATTTGTAAGGAGTAGCATAGTTAGTATAAATAAGTATTATTAAGTATTACTCTTGTGTTCTCTTGAGGATACAAATACTAATACTAATGGATTACCAGACAACATGCACATCTATAAATACATACAAAAAATTTAAAAAGCTCAGAATAAATACAAAATCAAAATTCCAGTAGACTCTGATACTAACTTTCACTATCTAGATCAGATTTATTTAATCAATTTGATGGAGCTCCTCAGACTATAAGAAGACTCATCACCTTATCATATCAGCCCCTTATTTAGTTACTCATGGCCAAAAATAGGCTCATCAAGCCTTTATATAGTGGATTGGAACCAGGTGGTCAATATGTACATGCCCCATATAACCCACAAGGAAGGGCTATTGCAAGTCTGTTTAAAAGACTGGTTTTTCACTGTCTAAGTAACTCCCCACCTTTCCTCCCCTCCTTGCTATTTACATAAAGATTGGTCATACAAGAAGGAAAGCAGTACCACAAAAGCCAGAAAGGAGAACATATATGGGAGTAGAGAGGGGTCAGCAGTGTCAAATGCTTTCAAGAGGTCAGGGACAATGAGGGCTGAAAAGAGGCCATCAGCTTTGGCCGTTAAGAGACCACTGGCGACTTTGAATAGAGTGGGTTCAATTGAGAAGTGAGGTCTGGAATGACATTGCAGACAGAGAATTTAGAAGAGAATGAGAGGAGAGCCAGTAGACAATGAATATTGATGGTTTTTTCCAAGGGATTTGGCAAAAAAAAAGGGAAAAGGAATGAGGTATCTCAGGGATGATGAGATCTGGGTGCATTTATTTTGTTGCTACAAGAGATTTTCTTTTTTCTTTTTTTTTCCCCTGAGGCTGGGGTTAAGTGACTTGCCCAGGGTCACACAGCTAGGAAGTGTTAAGTGTCTGAGATCATATTTGAACTCGGGTCCTCCTGACTTTAAGGCTGGTGCTCTATCCACTGCGCCACCTAGCTGCCCACTATAAGAGATTTTCTATGTCATGTCAATGAAAGAATGGATTTTCTCTTCCCCATTTCCTTTGTTTGGTTAAATATTTTCTTGCCTGTCCAAGCTCCCGCTCAGGCCCCTGACCATACCAGTGAACTTGGTTTAGCAGTAAAGAGAAAGAGAAATATGGAAGAACATCTGGAAAGATGAACAGAAGGGTCATAGGAATGAGGAGATTTGAGTTGTTTTTAGGAAGAGATCAAGTAGCAGGAAAAAGGAGGGGCCATGACTGATGTAACTTGATAGTGGAGAGGGAAGGAGAAGTCATGAGATCATGGTATCATAGAGAATGGCCTGAGTGACCAGAGGATGCACACAATGAGTGATGCTGCTGCTGCTGCTAAAAGGGCTTAAACAGCGGTTCTCAAACTACGGCCCGTGGGCCAGATGCGGCCTGCTGAGGACATTTATGCGGCCCTGCTGGGTTATGGCAAATGGGCTGAGGGGCGGAGACAGAGTGTGAGCTTTTGTTTTTTCTATAGTCCGGCCCTCCAACAGTCTGAAGGACAGTGACCTGGCCCCCTGTTTAACAAGTTTGAGGATCACTGGGAGAGGAAGAAAACTGAGAGGGTTCCTGGCATGAAGTGAACTTTTGGAACCCGTGTTCCAGATATGCGTCTCATCAGGGATCTCAGTGAAACAGGAAGACAGAACGCCCTGCCCTAAGTACGCAGGCTTGTAATTAGTTTTCTGAGGAGACTGAGATATGACCTATTGGATGGGCCCCAGACCCAAAAATAACTTCCTTAACAACAGAGCCCCACTTAATGTTTAAATATTTCATAGGCAGCAGTAGCCAGGGAAGTGCCCAAGAGATGCCAGGGTTAGAACAGCTCCCTCCTTGCCAGGGGTAGGGGGAAGGGCCCTCCATTTCCTCAGCCCCTTTGGCTCCTGTTTCCATCCAACACAAGGCAGGGAGCGCAGCGGTGCTTGATACTGTTAGCTGTACAGCATTCTGTTCTGAACGTGTTCTGAACGTGTTATGAACTTAGGCAGAAAGCAGTTACCAGACTTGACAAGGAAAGTATTCCCCAATCTCTAGATTTTCAAAGGCAGCTTGGTATGAGGGAGGGAGAAGCAAGGCATTCCGGGTTCAAATCTTACCACAGGCACCAGTCATGTTCAGCACTTGCCTTCTCTGGGTCTCAGTTTCCTTATCTGTCAAATGAGAAGGTTGGACTCTGACCTCAAAGGTCCCATCAGACTCCAAATCTATGGTCTGGTCCCAGTTCCAGTTTGTCACTTTCTCAATGTTTGACTTTTTGCAATTTAATTCAACAAAGAATTAATAAGTGCTGCCCCTGTGCCAGGAAGGGGGGATACAAAGACAAATGTGAAATTGTCCCTGCCCTCCACTAGAGGCAAACAACATGTAAAGGGTCACGTAGTTATAGGATCACGTATGAAGTATATACAAAATAACTGGGCATTTGCCAAGGCCCTACCTACAGGAGGACTTGGGGTAAATCTTGAAGGAGAGAGCACTCCAACCAGAGCAAGTGCTCCAGGTAGGAGGCCAGCTGGGTCCCCAGGAGGAGGATGGAACGTCCTAGACAGGGAACAACAGCAAGTCATGGCTTAGTCTGGGGGCAGAACTAAGGCTTCTGGGAGATGATTTCTTCTTTCTGGGCCTCAGAAATGGTTGAATAAAATGATACCCCTCAAAGCTAAATCCTGTGATAATTTAGAGAGAGGAAGATGTTGGCTCAACACAAGGAAGAATTTTCTAATCACTTGTTCAAGTGTTTTCCAATATGTCTGACTCTCTGGGATCCCTCTGGGATCTTTTGGCAGAGATACTGGAATATCTGCCATTTCCTGTCCCAGCTCATATTGTGGTTGAGGAAACTGAGGCAAACGGAATTGACTTAGGGTCAGAGTTGACCCTTACTCAGGGTCACAGAGCTGGTAAGTGTCTGAAGCTGGGTTTGAACTCAGAAATATCAATCTTCCTGCTTCCAGGCTGGGTACCATACCACTTGACTGCCCTAATTTTCTAATAATTAGAGCTGTTAAACAATGGAGGGAGTGTGGAAAAGGGATTAATGGGAAGATAGAACCAGAGGATTAATCATTACTTAGGAATCTCATTTGGGATTTGGGGGCTAGGCAGTAGCATGTAGCTAGAGTTCTAGACCTAGAGTCAGGAAGACCTGAGCTCAGACACTTGCTAGCTGGGTGATGTTGGGCAAGTCTTTTTGCCTCGGTTTCCTCAATTGTAAAATGAGAACAACAACAAGTTGTTGTTGATATTTGTAAGAAGCATTTAGCCTAGTGCCTGGCACATAATAAGTGTTCTATAAATGTACTTTTTAAATACTTATTCCCTTTCTCCTCACCTGATTCCAGTGAGCCCTTAGTGCTTAATCCTGTTCTGGGAGCTGGAAATTTGGGGGGCTTGCCCTATCCCATTAAAGGGTCCCAGTGCTATCCTCATGAAGATTGAGTTTGGTCCTTAGAGAACCTGGTCTTATAGTGAGGTGTCAAATGCTTTCTACTTTTACACTCTGCCTCTTTAAATCCTTATGTCAAAGCCTTGGGCAAAATCCCTTCAAGAAAGTGTAGTCTGGCTTAAGTCTTTTTCCTAAAGGGAAGCAAGAAAATACTCAATGTATAGCACAAATCAGGCATACTCACACATACAAACACACATAATCCTCACAAGCGCCCCTCAGATTGACTTCCTCTTCCTGTCAGTGGCCAACTTCTTGGAGAAACTTAGTGATTGCTGTAAGAAGCCCCTCTCCCAGTGCAGCTGCTGCTGGCCAAGGCTGCCAAATCTCAAACTCACGAGGTTGCTTTCTAGGAAGGAAGCTTCCTTCTCAGGCTTGATGGCAGATTTCCTCTGCTCAGGGGAAGAAATACAAGCAGGAGAGGCAGCCAGAGCCTGGGGATGACAGGAGTAGCCCATGCTCTCGTTACAGCTAAGAGGGGAGAGGACTCCGAACCCCTTCCCCACAGCATGTTCTAGAGATAGTTCTATACCATATGTTCTAAGGAGAGGAGGAGAGGAAGCTCTTTCCCTTCTAAGTCTGCCCAGTGGGTGATGTCACTGGTCAAGCCCTTTTTCCCCATGCTGCCATTATGGGACCCTATGGGGCAGAGTCATCCCAAAGCTCCAAGTCCTTTAGGGCTGGGTGGCCTGAGAGACTCTGCAGGCTCCACAGAATGGTCCTCAGAGACTCATCCTTACACATGCTCCATGGAGTATGTGCCAATCCAACTCCTCCTACCTTTGGAAGGGAGAACATCCAATAGAAAGACCTTTATGGTGAGACCAATGGAAACCTTGGCACATGGGGCTCAGCCTGGAGAAGACTTGGGGTGGTTTGTAATTACTGACCTGAAATAAGTGAGAGGCTATCACAAGATGAAATCTGGTGACATATACTGTGAGACTTCAGAAGGGATGACTTGATTAAACCTAAGTGGAAGTGATGAGGAAGAATACTGTAACCTAAGGCAAGCGTCCCAAAAATTAAAGCTGTACAGGGACCAAGTTGGGTAATGAATGCTCCCCCAGGCCCTCGGGGGCTGATGAAAGGGACACTAGACGAAAAGACTTGTATGGTTGAGGGTTTGATGACTTCTAAGGCCTCTTCTGACTCTGAGGTTCCATGACACCATGGCTTAGGGAGAAAGGCCCTAAGGGATCCTGTCTTCTCCCCGGCTCAGATAGGAATTGCTGCAATAGTAGATTGTCTTGTAATACTTTTTCTGGCATTAATATTTCATGAAGATGAGGTGCAGCGGCCAAGATCTATAAGAAAATTTTAATGTTCAAAAATATTCCTCTGGTTCATCGGCCTATGAAGGAGAGGGGGGAAGTTAGCGCTAAAAATACAATAGGTCCTAGGGCCAGAGCATGGAAAGGACCTTTCTGAGAATGACGTTTCTGTGACATTGTATAAATGGAGGCAGGCTGGAGGCTTGAAGACTTTGCTCATGCTATTTTCCTAGCCCAGAGTGTTCTGCCTTAATCCTCTGAAATTTAACTTATTCCTCATTCAGAGCTTTATTTAAAAATGTCTCTTTCTTTCCTTTCATCCCCACCCTGCCCATGATTAATCCTGGCTGGCTCCAATCATAGATTTAGAATTGATTGGGACCTTAAAGGCCATTTTAGCCAATTTGCCCATTTTAGAGATGAAGAGACTGAGATCCAGGGAAGTGAAGTGAAGGTCACAGAAATAATAAGTGGAGGAGCCCAAATGTAGACTTCAAATCTGTGCTCCTCGTCTTCCCAACCACCTTAGCCCCCCATCATGGAAAGTGTTGAGGCTAAGATTTGATCTAAGAAATGACTTACTGAGTATATATGTGCATAGAGCACTGGACTCAATTCTAGAGGACATATAAAGGCCTCATGGCGCTCACAGTGTAGTACAGTTAAAAGACAAACACTTAGATAATTTCAGCATCCCATGTCAAAAACAAGTGCACAAGAGAGGGAAGCTGCAAACAAAGAGCTATCTAGATCTTAGAAGGAAGGTTGTTGGCCACAAGGAAGCACAGGGAGAACTTACTGGAGGAGATGGCACTGAAGTTCAGCTGCAAACACTCATTCAGCAGATTGTAAAGGGGTGAGAGTTTAGACTGGACAACCTTAGAAGACACTTCCTGCCCAGTGATTCTGGGTGCTTTCCTTTCCTGACTGACCCTTGCAAGGAAAGCAGGGACAATTCCTCATCCACCTGCGTTCCCCCTAGAGACCCTAAAACAGGGCTGTGCTCAGTGAAGGCAGCTGATGTAGTCAAGCAGCCAGTCAGCAAGCATTTATTAAGACTCTACTTTTTTGTCAGACACTGTGCAGTGGGCCCTGGGTAGGGGCTGCATCCGTGCATATGTATATGAGTGTGTATATGTGTGAGTATTGCATGTATATATGCATGTTTATGGGTATGAAATTCTTTGAACTATTTATCCCTCCAACCTGAAAATCTTAGGGGCAAGAACATTTACATTCAAGGGGATGGTGATGGTGATTCAGAGGGGAGATGGAGAGAGATAACGACGGGTTAGAAGAATAAGACAGGAACATCCTCAGTCTTCAAGAACTGAGCTCCTTATTTCTGTCCATGGCAGCAGCATCTGGTATCACTGATTTGAACATATTCAAAGTCATGCTGAGACCTTTGATTCTTCCCTGTTCCTCCTCCAATCCCTCATCAAGTCCTATGGATTCTGGGCCAATGCCATCTTCTTCTGCACTGCTTGGAATGGGGTAGGGGTGAAGATTGTGGAAAACCCAGAGAGATCTTGAAAAGCAGGCAGGAGAAGGTTCAGGGCTCCCAAGCATGGAAATAATTGTGTAATCAAAGGGGGGGAAAGTTGAGAGAGAGAGAGAGAGAGAGAGAGAGAGAGAGAGAGAGAGAGAGAGAGAGAGAGAGAGAGAGAGAGAAAAGGAGAGACAGAGAGAGAGAAATAGAGATACAGAAGGAGAGAGACAGAGAGAGAGAAATAGAGATACAGAAAGAGAGAGAGAGAGAGAGTCAAAGGCAAAGCTGTTTTATACGAAACATGGTAGATAGGACTGGAGAAGACTAGGGGAGAGAGGGGAAGGCTATAAACTATCCTTAAGCAATGAAAGGTTCTCATGGAGAAAAGAGGTTTAATGGATTATGATTGGTCCCCATTGATGGTTCTAGAAGCAAGAGGGAAAAGCTGAAAAAAGACAGATTTGGACTCAAAAGAAAGGGGGGAAACTTCCTAACAATGACAGTCAATCCAAAGTGAAGGGGACTATTTTGCCAGGCAATGAGTTTCCTTTGACTAGAAGTTTCCAAGAAAAGCTGGCTGACCACTTGTCAGTGAGCAAAGAACATGGGTCATCCCCTATTCTATGCATATCAACATCAGAGAGGTTGGAGAGGGAATACCTTCTCAGGCTAGGTGTTGGAATGGATGAATTCTAAGGTCCTGCTGATTCTAGGATTCTCTGGGCTGGAACAGATGGGGTGGTAGAGGTTATGATGGGCCTTGGGGAATGGTTAGGATTTGGACAGAAGGTGGGAAGAGGAGAATTCAGATTGGGTCCAATCACAGAATGGGAAGGAGGCTGTCAGACTGGGGAGGGAAAGTGAGGAGCATCCTGGCCTGACAGGGTAAAGAAGTGAAGCTGTCCTCTGGGGAAATTCAGGAGAGCTTCTGGGGAAATTCAGGAGAGCTGCTGGGGCCAGACTGTAGAAAGCCTTGACCACTAGATTGAAAAGTGTGGGTCTGACCCACTTTTATACTCTAAGTAAAAAAAAAACAACATCAAAAGGGCCATTCAGAAGGAAAGGGGAGCGGCTCAGAGGAAGAGCAGCCATACACACAGGAGGAGAGGTCTGATACAGGCTTGGCGTGTGGCCATCGTGGCCCTTGGCTTGGGGAGAGTGGGCACTGACGTGTTTCCCCGTGTGCCATAGTATTCCATCTTCTGGTGGAAGGCCCAGGGGCCTTCAGGCCTCAAATAGACACAGAGTTTTAGACAAATTGCTGACATAGTCCAAACAGCAGATTGTCCCAGGATCCATGGGAGGAGATAATAAGATGTTCTCGAACATTTTCTGAATGGCCTAGTACTGGAGAGGAATGCAGGGCAGACACCCAAACTGTGCCATGCATGGTAGAGTCTGGGGGAGGCAGAGGACAATGCTCACTTCCAGGCTCGTCAGTTTTCATCTGTGTGTCTTGGGGGCCTGGGGCCCGTCTGTCCAACAGACAAAAGATGTGGCCACGAAGTTCCTACTTCACAGGATTGTTGGGTGGCTCAGGTGAGACAACGTGGGTGACAGGAATTGTGGTCCGTAAAGTCCTGGCCAAATGAAAGCGGATTCTAACAGACATTCTGGGGTGCCTCACTCCTTTTGTTTTCCAGGCACTGGCTTGCTCCAGGAAGTGGTATACTTGGTGAGTCAGGGGGCTGACCCAGATGAAATCGGCTTAATGAACATCGATGAACAGCTTCCTGTCTTGGAGTACCCTCAGCCGGGACTGGACATCATCAAGGTGACTGGCCAATCTTTTTGGGCACCTGAGTCTCAGAAACATTCAGTGAATACCAACCATGGGGTAGAAATTCAGGATGCATCAGAGAGGGCCAGACTTGGAGTTAAGAGGGCAATGGGTTACCATTCTACCTCTGTCACTCGTTAACTGTTGACTTTGTAGAAGTTATTTAGCTGCTCTGCACCTCAATTTTCTCTTCTGTAAAATGATGATAGTCCTTATCTTAAAATCAGGGCAATTATGAGGATACAATAAGAAGATTTATGTAAGTCTTAAAGCCCAATATAAATTCACATTTTAGCAAGGGCATAAGACATAAACACAAATATCTATAATGAAATAGAAATATAGTAATATATTTTAGAAATTTTATAAATATTGTCAATTAATTAGTATTATAATATTATACATAACTAAAAATAAGTCTTACAAATATTTAATAAAATAATATAATAATATATAAAATAATATAATATAATAATATAATAATAAAATAAAATAATAAATAATAATTAAGAAGCTTTCTAAGAGTTAGATCCATCCTAAAGTGGAATAAACAGCCTGCAGAGATGGTGGTTAGATAAGGGTGGATTTCTTTGGTGTGTGAATTAGCCTTGGTGGCCACTAAGATCACTTCCAATTCTAAAAATCAGTGATTCTATGAAATGTCCACTGTTTCCTAGCAAAGCTTACATTCATCAACTTCTTAAAGGCTGGGGAATAAGTGCTTGTTGAATTGAATTGAACCACATTAGGAAAGTATAAGAGAAGTGCTCAGAGAGGTCTCATGATCTGCATTGTGTATTATAAGTGAACAAATTTAAATTGGTGATATATAAATCAATCAACAAACATTTATTAAGCACCTACTGTTTGCCAAGTACTGTGCTAAGTACCAGAGACACAAAAACAAATAAATAAGAGTCCCTTTCTTGAAGGAATTTACATTCTAACAGGGGGTGAAATCAAGTATGTAAACAAGTATATACAACATACATACAAATAAGTACAGGTCATCAAGAGGCCCTCAGAGTGCCCAGAGCATAGGGTTGGGAGTTAGAAAGACCTGAATTCAAATCCTGCCTCTTACATTTATTAGTTGTGTGCTACTCAGCAAGTCACTTAACCTCTGTCCACCTTAATTTCCTCATCTGTAAAATGGAGAAAATAATGGTACCCTCCTTCTCAGTGAGGCCTTTGCAAACCTTAAAGGGCTATACAATGTTTTTGTTGTTGCATTAGTTATCGTATTAGTATTTTTTTTTTTACTTCTTACTTTATAGACTTGTTCAAGCAAACCCTGAAACACT
The DNA here is from genome assembly GCF_048593235.1 of Sminthopsis crassicaudata. NCBI lineage: Eukaryota > Metazoa > Chordata > Mammalia > Dasyuromorphia > Dasyuridae > Sminthopsis > Sminthopsis crassicaudata. Next base: position 303,968,066 of record NC_133621.1, on the reverse strand, counting down.
GCAAGCATGATTATACTCATTTTACAAAGCATTTTACAGCAAACATAGATTCAGGGAGGTGATAACAATTAGATAACATCATTCAAAGACGGATGAAATCTTCGAAGTCATTTAGTATTTTGCAGAAGGGGAAACAGAATATTTGCTTCCTACCTCAGAGGATTGTTGTAAGGAAAATCTTCTAAAACTATGTACTCTTGTCAATATTATCATAATTATTCTTGCTATGCTTATTCTCTTGCAGGAGCTAACATCTCCACGACTCATCAAAAGCCACCTCCCCTACCGTTTCCTGCCTTCAGACCTCCACAATGGCGACTCCAAGGTAATGGCCATCAAATGCTCTCCCAGCTTCTAGGACTAGCCTACGGGAGGTCAGCCAGAATCTAATAATGTGTCTTCCTGTTGATAGGTAATATACATGGCTCGCAACCCCAAAGACCTGGTGGTTTCTTACTACCAGTTCCACCGCTCTCTGAGGACCATGAGCTACAGGGGAACATTCCAAGAATTCTGTCGAAGGTTCATGAATGATAAATGTAAGAAAGCATCGTTTTGAGGAATAGACCATTGTATTCCTTAGACATTTTAGCTTTGTTTAAAAATTACAACTGGCTTGTCATAGTTATTCATTCTCCTAAACATTTTTCAACCCTCCTATCTGCAAAGTCTCATGTTGGGTGCTGGGAACAATGTAAAGGTAAATAAATTATAATCCCTCTCCAAATGAAACTCGGAGGCCAGAGGGGGTGATTGGAGAGGAATGTAATTCACTCTGCTCCAGAGTACCAGTGGTTCTGGGCTCTCACCAATGGAGTGTAGATCACAGTCCTTCATGCCCTCCCAAACTCTGCTGGTCTATGAGAATGCCAAAGGAACTCCACTCAGTGTACCCTCCTTGCATTCCTGACTCCCAGATGGTATGAGCAATGTGGATGGAAGGCTGTCCACTCTCAGCAGTCCTTCTCTTCTGATATGCCATTTCTTTTATAAATAAAAGCAAAGGGGGGAAAGTTGAGAGAGAGAGAGAGAGAGAGAGAGAGAGAGAGAGAGAGAGAGAGAGAGAGAGAGAGAGAGAGAGAGAAAAGGAGAGACAGAGACAAAAGGAGAGACAGAGACAGAGAGATGAGACAGAGAGAGAGAGACAGAGACAGAGACAGAGAAATAGAGATACAGAAGGAGAGAGACAGAGAGAGAGAAATAGAGATACAGAGAGAGAGAGAGAGAGAGAGAGAGAGAGAGAGAGAGAGAGAGAGAGAGAGAGAGAGAGAGAGAGAGATACAGAGAGAGAGAGAGAGAGAGAGTCAAATGTCTTGGTGACATTTCACAGCTTGCTCATACCACCCCTCCATTATTCTTTAGGTGAATCCCACTTCAAGCCTTTAGAGATAGAATGTGAACAGAACAAGTGCACAGGAGAGGACTGGGGAAATAGTACTTCTAATCAGGGGAAACAGACTATGGAAGACTTCCTAAAGAAAGTGGCATTTAAGCTTGGTTTTCTGGACAGAGAAGATTCAAGGAGGCAGAAATGGATTGGAGAAAAGGGTGTTGCAAACACAGGGAAAATCATGAGTGAAAGTGAAGGGTTTGGAGGAGAAGTGTGCTCAGGAATTGGTAAAAAAAAAAAACATAGGGTGAGTACCCTTGGGAGAAGATGGGAAAGTTGGGGCACCAGCAGGTGGCAGGACCTAGAACTCTATTACTCATGTCCCATAGTATTCATGTCATATAATTCAAATCAAAGAACCTATGTGGAATCTCTAAGGGCTCTTTTGTGTCATGTGAATAGAACTGAAAACATTGTTCAACCATAAACTTGGAATAAGCATTGTGAGCCACCTCATCCATTCACCTGCCTCAAGCTGGGCTTTCTCCTGAGTTCTAGCTCTACACCACTTGTTGGACATGTCCTGCAGGCTTCTCAAACTCAGCACAGTCACATCAGGACTCTCTAGACTTCTCTCAAGCCCCTTCTTCCTCCTCCAAATCTCCCTGTCTCTGTTGAGGGCACCACCATCCTTCCTGAGATTGAGGTTTGCCTCTGAGTTATTCTTGACCCAAGATGATTCCTTTTTAAAAATTCAATTTTATTTCCATTTCTAAATTCTTTTCCTTCCTTTCCTCTTTTCCACCAATGGAGAAGACAAGAAAAATAAAATCTACTACAAAATCATGTAAAACATATTATTGAATTAGCCATGTCAAAAAAAAAGAAGAAAAGCAAAACGTGCTTCAGTCTGCTCTGAGTTTATCAGCTCTCTCTCCACTGTGATATGCTTCATCATGAGTCCTTTGGAATTGTGGTTGGTTATTATGTTAATTGGAGTATCTAAATCTTTGAAGCTGATCATCCTTACAACATTGTTGCTATTGCAGAAACTGTTCTGGTTCTACTTATTTCACTTTGTGTCATAAAGTCTTCCTAGTGTTTTCTAAAACCATTTCCTCCAATGTTTCTTATAATACAATAGTATTCCACCACAATCATATGCCACCACTTGTTTAGTCATTCTCTGATGGAAATCTCTTCATTTTCTAATTTTTTGCTAATACAAAAAAAGAGCTTCAATAAATATTTTTGTACACAAAGATCCATTTTTTTCTTCTTCTTTTTCATCTTCTTGTGGTATAGACCTAATAACCCATCACTGGGATAAAGGGCTTATACATTTTAATAGTTTGTTGGGTTTAATTTCCAGGACTAGTACAATTATAGCTCTACTAACAGTCCATTGGTGTCCCTATTTCCCCACATTTCCAGAATTTGTTAGTTTCCTTCTTTTGTCAACTTAAGTCAGTCTGATAGGTGTGAAGTGGTACTTTAGAGTTGTTTTAAGCTGCATTTCTCTAATTATTAGTGATTTGGAACACTTTTTCATATGGTTACTATTAGCTTGGATTTTTCCCTCATGTCTCTTGATCATTTATCAATTAGGAAATGGCTTTTATTCTTGTAAATGTGGCTCAATTTCCTATATCTCCTAGAAATGAGAGCTTTATTAGAGAAAATCGCTGCAAATATTTTCTCCCAATGTCCTGCTTCTCTTCTAACATCATCTGTGTTTGGTTTTATTTGTACAAATTCTTTAAAATTTTATATAATTAAAGTTGTTCATCTTACCTCCTATGATCTTCTCTATTGTTTGGTCACAAACCTTTCCCTTTTTCATAGATTCATAGAAAGGTAATTTCTTCTATCTTTCTCTAATTTAGTTATGATGTCACTTTTTAAGTGTAGATCTTGTACCCATTTGGAACTTATCTTGGTATATGATGTGAGACATGGTCTACCTATAATTTCTGACTTTTAAAATTATTCCAATAGTTTTGGTCAAATAGTAAGTTCTTGCCTCAGTAGCTGAGATCTCTGGGTTCATTAAACTAGCTTAGTGGGCTGCTTTACACTATATAATCATATGCCTACATTATTCTACCAATCAACATTGCTGTTTCTGACCTAGTGCCAAACTGTTTTTGACAATTACAACTTTGTAATATAGTATTAAATCAGATACTGTTAGGTACTCTTCCTTTTTTCCCTCTTGCTCTTCCTTTCCTTCCTTCTCCCCTTTCTCCCTCCTTTCCTCTTTCTCTCTCTCGGTTTCTGTCTCTGTCTCTCTCTCTCTACTTTCTCTCTCCTCTTGGCCTTTTATCCCCCTCTAGCTGATTTTTTTTTTAGTTTTACAAAGCAGTCTTTTGATAATTTGATTGGTATGAAAATGAATAAGTAAATTAATTCATGTAGGATTTGGCTTTTTATCTTTCTCTAGATTATTTTTAAAATTTCTATAAAGTAGTCTTTTGATAATTTGATTGGTATGAAACTGAATAAGTAAATTAATTTATGTAGTATTGTCATTTTTATTATATTGGCTCAGCCCATCTATGACTAATTAATTTTTCCTATTATTTAGATCTGCTTTTATTTGTACAGAAAACATTTATAATTGTGTTTATAAAGTTCCTGCATATGTTTTGGCAGGCAGACTCCCAAGTATTTTACCCTAAATGGGGTTTTTCTTTCTATCTCTTCCTACTGGATTTTGTTGGCAATATACAGAAATGCTAATAGTTAATATCACTTTATTTTATATACTGCAACTTTCCTGAAGTTGTCAGTTTTTTTCAGATAGTTTTCTAGCTGACTCTCTAGGGTTTTCTAATATACTATCATTTCATCAACAAAAAAGGGATAGCTTTGTTTCTTTTTTGTCATTTTATCCCTTTAATTTCTTTTTCTTATTGCTACAGCTAGCATTTTTAGTATACCACTGAATAGTAAAAATGATAATGGATATTCTTGCTTCATTCCTGATCTTATTGGAAAGGCTTCTAGTTTGTCCTCATTACAGATAATGCTTGATTTTGGTTTTAGATAGATCTTTCTCACCACATTAAGAAATGTTTCATTTATTCCTTAGCTTTCTATTTTCTTTTTCTTTTTAAGCAAGAGTGGGTATTATATTTTATCAAAACTTTTTTTTGCATCTACTAAAATGATCATTTTTTTGGTTATTTTTGGTGTTATTATGGTCAACTTTGCTAATAGTTTTTCTCATATTGAACCAGCCCTGCATTCCTGGTCAGCCAGATTATGGTATATGATTTTTTTGTGATGTATTACTGCAATCTCTTTGCTTGGATTTTACTATATTGTATTGTAGTGATATGTACTAGGGAAACTGATATATAGTTTTCTTTCTGTTTTGTCCTTCCCTGATTCAGGTATGAAAACCAAATTTGTGTCATAGGAGGAATGTGATTAAGTTCCTTTCTTTACTTATTTTTTTTGAAATGATTTATATAGTATTAGAATTAATTGTTTTTTAGATGATTGGTAAAATGCATTTGGAAATCCATCTCATCCTTTTTGTCCCCTTTGGGAATTAATTTATGATTTGTTCAATATAGTTTTCTAAGGTAGAACCATTTAAATATCCTAGTCCCTATTCTATTAATCCGTTAATATTTTTGTAAATAAATTTTGGGGCAACTAGGTGTGCAGTGGATAGAGTAGCAGCCCTAGAATGAGGAAGATCTGAGTTCAAATTTGACCTCAGACATTTACTAACTGTATGACCCCAGTCAAGTCACTTAATTTCTATTTGCTTTAGTTCCTCATTTGTAAAGTGGGGACATATTAGAAAAAGAAATGTCAAACTACTCCAGTATTTTTGCCAAGAAAACCCCATGAACAAGAGGTCACCTAGAATTGGATGTGATCAAACAAGAATAACAATATTCATGCATTTAATTTAGATTGTCAGATTTATTGGCAAATAGTTGAATGAAATAACTCCTAATAATTGCTTTTATTTTTTTATTCATTGGTTGTAAATTCACCTTTTTCATTTTTGATATTGCCAACTTGTTTTTTTTTTTTGGTTCCTTTTAAATCAAATTAACTAATGGCTTATCTATCTAATTGTTATTTTAAAAACATCCCAGTTTTTAGTTTAATTATTTTTAAAAATCTTTCAATTTAGGGAAATCTCTCTTTTTAGTCTCAGGAGTTATATCTTAGGTTTTAATTGGAGGGATTTTATTTTGTTAGTTTTCTAAATTTTTAAGTTGCAAGACAAATTTGTTGACTTGCTCTTTTTTTTCTCTTTTATTGAACTTAGCATTTAGAAATGTAAAATTTCCCTTAAATAGTCCTTCAAATTTTGTTTCATTATCTCATTGTTGTCATTATTTTTAGTGAAATTAGTGAGTTTCTATGATTTTTTTTTCTTTAACCTACCCCTTCTTTAGAATTAATTTATTTAGTTTCCAACTAATTTAAAATTTTTGTTTCAAAGGTCTTTACCAAAATTAAATTTTCTTGTGTTATGGTCAGAAAAGGATGAATTTAATTTCTAGCATATTTTGCATTTATTTGTGAGGATTTCATGTTCTAATACATAGTCAATTTTTATGAAAGTTCCCAAAATAATTATATTTCTTTCTATTCCCATTTATTATTCTTCATAGGTCTATCATATCTATTCCTCCCCTAAAATTCCATTCATCTCTTTAATTTCTTTCTTTCTTTTTTTTTTTTTTTTAATTAGATTTACCTAGTTCTGAGAGGGGGCAAATTAAGGTATTTCACAATTTACTTTTATTATTTCATCTTGTAACTTATTTAACTTTTCCTTTATAATTTTAGATGTTATATCAGTGGATACATATATATATATATATATATATTATCAAGTTAAATTTATTATGTATGATATCTTTTAGCAAAATATAATTTCCCTGCTTACTGCTTGTAATTAGATCTTTTTTGCTTGAGATTATGAATGTTATCTTCTTATTATTTTATTTTAGCTGAAGCATAATTGATTCTCCTCCAGCCCCTTATTTTAACTATGTGAATCTATAAGTAAACTATTCTTGGATTCTGAAATCCAATTCATTCTACTATTTGTTTCCATTTTATGAATGAGGTTATACTATTCACATTGCCAATTATGATTGCTAACTGTATTTTTCCATCCATCTTATTCTATTATACTTTTCCTCCTCTTTTTTCTCCTTCTTCCTCTTGAGACTTGGTTTTGCTTCTGACAATTGTCCTTGCTCTTATTCCTTCCTTTAACCTTCTTGTTAGATATGATGAATTTCTATACTCTACTGTGGATGTATGTATATTCTTCCCTCTTTTAATCAGTTCAGATTAGAGTGAGCTTCAAGAATTGCCCTCTTCTTGCACTGACCCTTTCTTTGCATTAACACTTTTTTTTGCATACTCCATTTATATGAGATAATTTTCCCATTTTTCTTTTCTCCCCTTCTCTCCCTCTTTCCCATCCTTCCATTATTATTTTCAGACCATTCAAACATAATAGAATCACACCCAGGCCTTTTGTCTAATTAGACTCCAGCGAAGACTAATGATAATAATATTCTGTGAGGTTACATTATCTCCCCATATAAGAATGAACATCAGTCCTTTATGATTTCTCACTCATGTTTTTTCTTTTTATGCTTCTCTTGAATCTTATGTTTGCATTTCAGATTTTCTACACAGTTCTGGGCTTTTCATCAAGAATACTTAGAAGTTCTCTATTTCATTAAACATCCATTTCCTTTCCTCTCCTCCCTGGATCATTCTCTGTTTTTCTGGGTCAGCTATTCTTGGTTGTAGGCCAATATCCCCCTCAGAACTGAACACAATGCTCCAGACACTGGACTGACCAAAATACAGAATAAGCTGCCAGGTGCCTCCTTATTCCTAGAAGTGAGTCCTCGCCTAAGATCCCAGTAGCTTTTATTGGAGACTGTGTCACCCTGTTGAGTCATATTAAGCTTGCAGCCTCTGAAATTATGTCTTTCTCCTCATTCTTCAGAGGAGACTGTGATGGAACATGGTGCTTTAGGGAGATATAGAATTAGCCTTGGTCAGAACTGGCCCTGCATGGGTATTAAATAAGCTATAAGAATGTAGTTTGATTTCAAGATCAATGAAAGACCTTGATGTCCAATTATATCTCTCTAACCAACAAGCACCACAGCTTAAAATTCCCACTTTAAGTTGTTTTTATTGTTGGGGTTTTGCGGGGAAGGAAAGGGGATATTAGGGAACTGAAGGCCTATTATGAAAATGCACATGTGTTATTTAGTAGGGATTCATATCCATTAGCCCTTCCCAACAAATTGATCAGATTTCTCCTTGTTCTTTGACCCAGCAGAGAGGAGACCACTGAGAGAAAGGAATATAGTACAAGTCAGGTACTGCTAAGTAGGCGGGAGGGAGGGAAGGAGATCATGATAGACCAAAAAGATGGAATGCTACCAGGGAAGAGCAATGGACTAGGGGAGAGGTTGGGAAGAGGTTTGAGATAGGGGGAAAGAAGTCCGATGGGCTATCAGACCTGAGAGCATTGAATGCCAGAGTTAGAAATGGCCTTAGAACAAAAAAAGTCAAATCTAGGAGAACCTCATCAACCCTCTCATCCCAGTGCTCTGAAAAATGGACAAGTTGAGGCCCTGAGAAATCAAATGATGTGTCTAAGGTCAGAAGGAGCAGAACCGGAATTTGAACTCAGGTCCTCTGTTACTTCCTACTACATCTCACTCAAGGTTCTTTTAATGAAAAGTGTTAACAGACAGGAAAGCATTGGCAGACTGGCCATTCAGACGGGCCAGTAGAACAATCACTGAAAGAACTAGGAACATTTCACTTGTACAAGAAGAGGAGACAGTGGAGTAGGGATCTGCAGAAATGGCTCAAGAGCTGTAGTTGAAGAGGGTTTAGATTCAGCATCACGGTCATACTTGGATTTGTGCTCTTTGACTTCAGAGACTGTTCTCAGCCCTATCTATCTATCTCAAGGATAATTAGAGGTTTCCCAAACTGGAACGGGTTATCTTCAAGCATAGGCAGGACAGCTGCCTACATGCTAGAAAACCTTTTCAGATGTTACCTGGTTTCTGGGGTTGCTTTGTTCCATATTTGGAGGAACATGGCAGTGGGACAGAGGTTTCCTCTGCCTCGGGCCTGCTGTGGACAAGCCTGTTCTCTGTTATTTCTTTGCAGTAGGATACGGTTCATGGTTTGAGCATGTCCAGGAATTCTGGGACCACCATATGGATTCAAATGTTCTTTTCCTCAAGTATGAAGACATGCATCGGGTGAGTGGAGTCTGGGGGCACTAGTGGCTTGGGGTCTCAAAGGCACTGACTGTGCCCTTCAGGCAGCATTCCCATCATACCCCTTCTTCCCCACAGGGTGCATCCTCATGCTTTTTCATAGCTTAACTCTAAAATCAGATTGGATCCCCATGGATCAGAAGTAAGGGACACCTTCAGGAAATGGATATGTGAGGATTTTCAAAGTGTGAAGAATCAAGCCACCTAATATATATACAGCATATACATAAAACATGCTTTTGGATGGGTGTGCATATAATATATATGTATATTAAATTATGAGATTAATTCAGTCTTGTTGATGTGAAAAAGTTCAAAGATTATCATGTCAGAAGCAAAGGATCCATAGGACTCATCCAGCTTAATACTCTCATTTTACGTAACTAAGGCCTGAGAACGACATATGACTTGCTGGTAACTGGCACAGCTGGGCCTCCTGGTCCCATCCTAGTCCTTCTTCATATATACATGTGGGTATGTGCAAATCTTCCTTGTCTCTCGCACACCAACCAGCACATGTGCTTTCACACAGTATTAACTCTTTCACATACATCTATACAACTACTCTCCTCCCTTAGTACGTGTTTTCAGCTTCCGTGGGCAACACCAAAGTAAATGTGTTTACTGCTGAAGAGTGGCAAGTTGGGTTGAGTGTATCCACTGCAGGTTAGGCAGCTGGGTGGTACGGCGCTGGATCTGTGTTTCTGGCAGCCTGTTCTTGGTTTCTTTACTTTCAGTATTCTTTGTGGGTGGGTCAAGACCTCAGCCTCTGGTCTTCCTTTTGACCTTTTCTGAAAGTGACCAGGAGTTGGAATCCAGCTTTACAACTTGTACTTAGGACTCTTTTTGATCAGTCACATTCCTCTCTGGGCTTTGGGTATATAATTGGGGATGGGGTGCAGGATGAAAGAGTTAATTTTAAAGGGTTTTCCTGGCTTCCAATTTTATGATTCATTTTTGAGAGGAAACGTCTCAGGACCAGAGAAGGAAGTGACTTGATGACAGTCACACAGCTATTTACATGCCCGAGCTGGTGTTCAAACTCAGATTCAATGATGACAGAGCAGGATTGTTTTTAATCTACCATTCCAAACGACGCTCGAACTGAGCAAGTTTTGAGTCTGAGCCCCTCAAGGCTGGGGTTTTGTTTGCATACAGCACAGCATCTACTATGCAGCTGGTCACTTAGAGTAGCTCATAAGAGACTTGCTGACTCCAAGTGAAAAGACAGGCATTTGGGACACTCGAGGGCGTCAGTGTTTCAGACTGGCATGAGAAAGGAGCCAAGAGAGAGAGAAGAACACACTGGATGTCCTGCCCTTCTCTGTGGACCCATGTGAACCTGCATTGGCCGTTTCCCCTCTTGAGGCCTCAGTTTCCCCAGCTGTAAAAAAAAAGGGTTGAACTAGTTTCTCAGGTCTCTTCTGTTGACTGTGAGTGTATAAGCTGCCAATACCCATCAGTTTATAACATCTTCCTTTGGTGATTTAAAACATGCCGCCTTTACACATCCTGGGCTCTAGGGCTGCCAGCTGATTGCTGCCACGTGGGACGGGGCTGGTCCCCATCCTACCTCTCTGTTCTCTTGGTCCTGGCGCAGCTCTGCATGTCATCCTCCTTGGTCCTGTATGGGACTTGGCCCTCTGCAAGAGTGAGGGGAGAGGGGAGGAAGGACCCCTGTGCTGCCCAGCCTATGTATAGCTCCTCATGCTTCCTGTACGTCTCTCCCAGGACCTGGCGACGATGGTGGAGCAGCTGGTGAGGTTCTTGGGGGTGTCTTATGACAAGGCCCAGCTGGAGTCCATGGTGGAGCATTGCCACCAGCTCATTGACCAGTGTTGCAACGCAGAGGCACTTCCTGTTGGACGCGGTAAGCTCTCTCCTCCCCATTGCACCTTCTGGCCCCACTTCCCACTACTCAGCCCCGCTGATCACATCCTTCCTGAGGGCAGAGCCCTGTCCCTCTGTGAGGCATCCAGGCCAGTACAAGAGACGCTGCCATCACGGGGTCAGACGGAAGCTCGGATAATAACAACGTGTGCAGTACTATTGCTAAGCGGGTGGTGTGGGGAGCATGTGAGGGAGGGCAGCACTGACAGAGGGAACTAAAGACTATCCTCTGGCCACCACCTGCTTCAGGCTAGATCCTGCAGTAGCCGTTAATGACTCTTCTCACCTGGAGTCTCTCCTGGTTCCAATCGCTCCTCCACTCAGAGGGCAGTGATTTTCCCACAGGCCAGGTCCTGTTTGCCTCTCAGTAACCATCAATAATGTCTTGTTGCCTCAAGTATCAAGTCCTCCGTTTGCCATCAGAGCCTCTCAGCATCTTGCCCCAAACTCCTTTCTGGTTGCAGGGATGGAAGGCCTTCCTTCTTGTTTCACTTGCAGACTCCACCTCCCACCTCAGCACCTTTCCATTCCATTGGCCTTTTGCCTAGGCCCTGCCTCGTGCCTGAAACATGCTTCCTCCCTACTGCCACCTCTTAGAATTCCTAACCTCTTTCCAAGGTCGGCTGAGGACCCCCCTTTGTCCAGGCCTTTCTTGACTCCACTTAGTTGTACTTACTCTCTTATCCACTGAAATGACTATTTATCCCATATATAAGTGGTATTATTTGTGCACATTGTGCACATGTGATTTTCCTTATTGAGAGCAGACTGTTTCCTTCTTTTTTTGGACCCCACAGACCAAGCATGGGCCTGGCCTATAGTAGGCATGTAATAATTGCCAGGTGAATTGAAGTGAATCTTTTCAATCCCTTTGAGCTTCAAATTCTGTGATCATTTACCTTAGATTTTTCACAAGTCGATTGTTACTATTGAACATTGCCAGCATCTGGCACTGTGCCTGGCACCCAGGGGCACTGGTTGGGTGGTTCATTGCTTTTTCAGGCATAGGCTATACTGGCACTCAGTATGAATGTTGTAGAAAGGAGTCATGACTGGATAGTAGTAGAGCGAAGGCCTCCAAGATCCAACGCTGAGATTCTGTGATTCATATAATTGGATGCAGAAGATCTGCTGACTCTGTCCCTGCCAACCATGTTCTACAGTGGAGTCTAGAGCCTACTGTTTTCATTGCCCAAGCCTCCCGGAGTCCCTATCATTTAGAAATTAGTACAGCAGACATGCAGAAATCAAATGATACCTTGTCTACTTTTCATTTCAGGAAGAGTTGGGCTATGGAAGGACATCTTCACTGTATCCATGAATGAGAAGTTTGATCTGGTATACAAACAGAAGATGGGAAAGTGCGATCTTGTCTTTGACTTTTATTTATAAAAGAGATAAAGAGAAAACTCAAACTACAAAAAACTTTGCATGCTCGCAGCACCCGTGTCCTGTACGACTAGCTAGAAGCCCTTGATGCGTTCCCTTATGACTTGCTGGACAAACATTGGTAGCTCTGTGTAAAACAACTGGAAAAAGCCAACGCTAAGTACCTGTAGGCCACATAATTTCCTTCAGTCCCAAACAGCCCTCTAACCTGTAGTGTTTGAAGTCCCTTATCTACTCGTATGAACATAAGCCGTTACAAAAACATGCAGCTGTGATGGACTGTATTATATATATAAGTACAAAGTATGTAACATATATGCAATTAGAATGTATGCCTTTTAAGCCCCATCCTGATTATTTATTGTATTTTATAGAGCTTTTCACCAAGACTCTGAATAAACAAAGTAAACCAAAAAAATGTTCATTTCAGAGGGGAATCAGTGACTAGCCCAAATGGAATTCTAGAATGATCTCAGGGGTTAACTGTTCTATTTATTTTTGTAGTTTTATCACAAAGGGCAAAATTAGCTGGTTCTTAGATGAGTAATGGCTCCAAGACGGAGGGTGGGGATGGGGCAAGAGGTTAGAAGAGAGCTTTTACTTCTTTGATTTTTCTAGGGCTCGGTCTTTGGTGTCTCTTCTGAAATATAAGCATATCCTGGCTTCCCATAGTTCCTTGATCTTATGGAAGCATAGTGTTACTAAAACAAACAAACCTAGAGGGTCAGTTAAGCCTCTACGAATGATATTACCAATCAGACAGTAAGCAGATTGGTGGTGGACTCTGCTTGTACTCCAAGGCTAGCTCATATCACTCAAATCATTTTCCAGATGGGGGGGGCTTTCTGCATGTTTTTTTGGAGGGTGTACTTAGAGGCTTGTGGGGATTGTTAGGAGAACTTTGGTGAGAGAGTTATAGCAAAAGGAGTCCAGCACACGGGCATGTAACACAATTTGAAGTATTCACATGGAAGATGACATTACAGTGACAGAAAACATTAGCCATAAACTGCAACTGGAAATTGTTTTACTCCATAGCTGCCTTTTTTGTCCTCTAAGACAGCAGTCAACTGAAACTGGCAAGCCGACTGCCAACTATGAGATTGATAAAAATATTCTTGCTTTTTCCATACTGTTCATGTTTTTCTGTCTATACTTGAATCCTTGGCTGCAGGAGAAACATTTTGCAAGCTTGATACTATATATTTCACTCAGACCAGTACTTGCTCCTGTTTACATGAGCTCTGAACCTCATGGTATCTGAAGGGAAAGGGGTATATCGTTATTGCCTTCCCACTAGACCTGAAGCACAGAGAACCCAGAGGGGTAAGGAAAGAGACTCTCAAGAGCATTGGAGAAAAGCATGGGGGACAGGAGAGTGAGAAGGGAGGGAGGTAAGGATGTGGGCGGCTGCCTTCTGGTTCTGAATCACTTTCCATGGGAGCTGTGACAATGCTTGTCTCTTCTAAGATGAACCATCTGTTGAAATGCAGTACTTACCCAATTTCTAGCACTAGAAGGTAGATACCACCCCAAAGGGCTCAGTTCTGTGCTGCTTTATTTGAAACACAAGTGTAGACACTGGATTTATACTTTTATTCCTTTTTAAATAAAAGAAAAAGAAAACACTGGAGAGCAGGTGGCTGATAGTGTGGCCCAGCACCTTCTCTTGTCTAGCTGTGTATGAGGCTGCTTTCCATGAAATTTTATTTCTATTTTTCTATTTTTCGTATTGTATTGATCTTAAGCACTGCGTGTTATTTCTGTGCTTGCTCGCTTGCTTCTCTAATAAAGACATGTTCCGTGCCTGGGGTCCTTTCGGATGCCTCCATCATCATGGTTTATGATGCTCTTGGGTTTTCTTATTCTCAAAGGACTGTGGTCAGTCCAAGGATTTTAGTTAAGGGAGGAAGTTGATACCCAGTGAAGGGACTTGACCCGATATCACCCTGCTGGGGAGGGCCATAGACAGGACTTGAAGGCAAGGCTTGAAGGAACCTTGAGACAAGATTTTCTGCCTACAGCCCATGTTACTTAATAAAGGCTCATCCTTTTCCATTGACAAGTCAATGCTACCAACCCTGTTCACCTGTGCAGATCACTGCAGGGATCATCACATAGGAGCACCCCCTTATCCCTGGCTCAATCGCAACCTTTTAAATCAAGGCAAAACCCCTCTCAGGGCCAGTTTTCCTCATGGTCACATTGAAGTCAAATTCCTTTGCAAAAGTGGAGTAATGAATTACCTAAAACTTACATATTGGCTATATTTCCATTGGGTAGTTTTGCAGGCAAATTTCCTAATATCTCCTGAATTCTATTAACAATTCTTGGATGCCTGTTGAGCTGCCAGAGTCCTAATCCCTTCCCATATATACTCCAGAGGAGCTTATGGTCTCTTTGGTCAACTGGTGTGTACATGTTGTTTCCCCAGTTGAAGTTCCCCCATACCTTGATGTGATAATGTATCATGTGAGGTAAATTTAGAAGCCATTGAGTACAAATGTTTCATTTTACTCAGAAGAAACTGAGGCTCACAAAAAATGGGACTTGCCTAGAGTGGCAGAGAAGGGCTCTGGATGCAGGTCTGCTTGACTTCAAACAAATGCCTGCTCTACTCCACCAAAACAGGACTTGTTTCTTTTTTGATCTTTGTTTCTCCAGAGCTAAGCAAAGTACCTGGTACACAGAAGGCATTTAAAAATGAAAGCTAGGAAGTGACTTGTTATAGTTTAGACTTCAAATGATAGAAAAAGAATAGAATAATTATAGAAAGCAGACTTCAAATTATAACGAAATAATAAAGTAATAAGCTTCAAATTATAAAGAAATAATAAAGTAATAAGCTTCAAATTATAGAGAAATAATAGAATAATTAGAGAGAAATAATAGAATAAAATATATTCTAAAGCAGTGCTCCGCAAACTTTTTAAATAGGGGGCCAGTTCACTGTCCCTCAGACTGTGGGAGGCCGGACTATAGTAAAAACAAAACTCACACTCTGTCTCTGCCCCTCAGCCCATCTGCCACAACCGGCAGGCCCCTAAACGTCCTCAGCGGCTGCCTCTGGCCCGCTGGCTAGTTCGAGAACCCCTCCTCTAATGTAATAAGTATAAACACTACAAAATAATATCTAGTGCTAGTTAATAATTAGAAAAGTAGATCAGTGGAACATGCAAGATAAGGAAGCGCTAGAGAGAACTGAACTTACTAGGACAATATGTAATAAATCCAAGAACATAAATTCCTTAGGGGGAACTTATTTGACAAAAATTGTTGGGGAAAATGGAAAGCAGTCGAGTAAGATATTAAGTATGACCAACCTTTGATACTGTATTATACAATAAGCTCAAAATGCCAATTAAAGGCCAGATCATAACAAAATTAGAAAAGCACCAGATCAGATACTTTCATATCTATAGTCCAAGAAGAAGTGAATTCTAGAAGTGATCCTAAAAGATAGGGAAAAATTTCATTTTATCTTCCCTGAAATTGAAAAGCTTTTACATAAATAAAATTAAACAACAGGCATAAGAAGAAAAAAATCTTTCAAAAGGATCTGATATACAGGAAATGAACACAAATATATAAGTCAGTGCTCAAAGGTAATGAACAAACCGTTCTCGAGGGAAGAATTGCAAACTTATGAAAAGACATCTCCGAATTACTACAAATTTAAAAAGGGCAAATGATCCTGAAGTTCTCTGAGAAACCACTAAGCTTCCTTTTTCTTATCTCGGAACAATTTTCATCCGCGGGTTCTATCTATGAGCAAGGAATATCCTTGACAAGTCTATTGGAAGATAATAGATACACTTGTGCGAGCGAGAGCCGTGACCAGCCAACATTATACAAGTTAATTTACAGTTAAAGGATACAAGTTAAAAGTTACAAGATACCAGAAGCAACCTTGTTCAGCGACCCTCTGGTGCTGCTCCAGGAGGAGTAACCGGAAAACGTCCGCTCACCGTAACGTTGGCCAGCATCCTGACGCTGAGCCACAACCGGGCAGAGAGGGGGTTCTCACGGAGGGGGGGCTCCAGCTCCTCCTCTTGGCGGGGCTATGTGCTGAGTGCAGCCGCCCTTGGACGCGACAGACTTAGAAATGAGACCCATAATCCTCACGTGATTTTGACTCTTAAGGAACATTTGCAAAAACGTCAGCAGGTAGATAGTCACAGTTTAAGTGGCCACAGCTGTGGTAGAGGAGGAGGGGGGATACGGCCTTCCAATCAAATCGCGGTGTCTTGTGATGCTCTCGGTCACTTGTGCCCAGAGGAGGATGGAGGAAAACATCGTGCGAGACTAGGGGATGGATGGGCAGGACGTACGGCGTCGTGGTTTATTCCCGGGGGGGAGGGGGGGACTTATCCGGACGCTGAGTAGCACCTGACAGGAAATGTCCTGGGGGCTGGGGGCTGTGCACAGACCGCTTCCGCCTGGCTACAGCAAAGGCAAACGCCGGGATGTTTCTGACTGGAAATAGAGAGAAAAGGAAATGGGTACCGAAAAGCACGAGGCCCCGCCCCTCTCCCACATTAGACACGCCCCTCTAGTCTCCGTGTGGCTCCGCCCCTCACTCCCACTCTCTCCGAGGCCCCCCTCGTCTCCCTCTTAGAGGCCCCGCCCCTTACTTTCACCCCCTCACGAAGGCCCCGCCCCCTTCCTCTCTCTTCTTCGCGGCTCTCCTGTTTGCCTCTCTTCCCCGCCTTTTCTTCTTGCGTGCCCCTCAGCGCGCGCACCCACCTGTGCCTTTCCTTAGCCGAGGCCCCAGGCCCCAGGCTCACCTCGGTTTATCAGACAGCCCTCCCTCCATGCGGTTCCCTCTGATTGGCCCCTGATGCGGCTGGCGAGCTCGGATTGGCTGACTTTGGAGCGCGGGCTCTAGAAGTCCCGCCTTCAGCCTGTGAGGGGGGAAGAGGACCGAGGATGCAGAGAAGGGGAGTCCTGCCTCGGCTCTGGGGTCGCGAGGCAGCAAAGGGACCCCTCCCCACAGTGGGCATAAGATCTGCCCAAGGCTTTCCCTTCCCCGGGCCGCAGTTTCTTCTCCAGGAACACGGGGAGAAGTCTTTCCTGCCTTCTAGAAGCCAGTTGTGGGGGAAAAGGCGAAGGGTCACCCTGGGGCTGACCATGGCCCTCCCGGCCTCGGGCATGAAGCTGAAGGGAGGGCGTGGGAACTTCCAGTGTGGGGAGGTCCTTCCTCGAAGCTGGTCAGCTCCCCCCTCCCACCTGAGGGTCTGGCTCCTTCTGCAATAGAAATGAAGGGGCTTGTAAAGGAGCTTGATAACCAAGGGCCGGAAAGGCCAGAGAATCTCGCCTGGATCATCCTTACAGCCCCTCCCATCATCACCATCATCATCATCATCAATCATGATCATCAGCTTCAGCCCAATCTTTACCAATCATGATCATAGGGCATCACCCTTGGACAGCACTTGGGACTCTAGAGAATGCTTCCTAGGCAATGTCTGTGTGCTTGCAGGGTGCGCTAAAAGGAGCATTGAGTTTGGAGTCTGAATCAGGTTGTGCCACCTTGATCCATTCACCTCTCAGCCTTGGTTTCCTTACCTTGCAAAAGAAGAGTTAAATGGAATGATCTCCAAGGCCCCTTCCGGCTCTAGAGCTACCGTCCTACAGTGATCATTGATTCTCTCATGAATCTCTCAAAGCTGCCCCAGAGCACTGGAAGTACTTCCATTCTATTTAAAATTTAAGAAAATTTGAGTCTCAGAGAGTTTTGCGTTGTTTAAGAGCATTGCTGTCCATTCACGTCTTTGACTTCCAGTCTAGCTTCCGGTCTCACTGGCCAGCACCAGGATCATTTTCTCAGGCCCCGACTATTTCTGTCTCACAGAGGAAATGAGGGATTGTTTAATCCAGTAAGTTTTGTTCATGGAAATTGTTACTGCTATTTGAACTTTAGCTCTTTTAATTATCATGCCAAATTTTAAGATGACTCGAATGAATTTGGATTTATATTTAGAGTTTTTTTTTATTAAGCAGTTATTTTCTTAAAAATATGTTAAAATTTCCTAGGTATTACCTTTATCACCATCACATTCTGTCTAGCATAATGATTTACTTACCTATATGAATGAACAGAGATTCTGCTGCAGAGTCAGGGAAATCTGGGTTTAGGTCTTGCCTCTGATGCATACCAACTGTGTGACCTGGGGAGGTCACGTAACCTATGGTTATCTGCGGCAGTGAAGGGAGTTTTCTCATGGGGATTGTCCTACAAAATGGGCAGGTCCAAAAATGTACAAGCCATGTCCCTTAGAAGGGAAATACTTTTATTTCATCTTTGAATCCCTAAGGCCCAAGTCAGTACATTGTAGATAGATGCTTTACAAATTTGAATTAAGTGAGATTTCTATTATGTATTAGAATCAAATTGTGCTTTGGAGGATTTTGAATGAAATTTAATGAATGAAATTTATAATTTTATAAAGAAATTTAGCAAGAAAAAAAGGATTTTTTTATACAAAAAATTTGGTTTCCAGGGTATTTATTTATCTTAGAATATGTAAATACTCTAAATGAAGTATCCTTGCATCCCTTAGTAAATGGCTTTCTTTACAATTCAGCTGCTATCCCAATTTCCTACTCTCTCAAGGAGTCCTCCAGTTCCCCTCCTGCTAGTGCCAACTCTTACATTACTTCCAGTTTATAATGCATATGGTCATATGGCATAGCAGTTTGCATGTTGTCTCTTCCATCAAAATGTTAGTTTCTTAAGGGTGTGTGTGTGTGTGTGTGTGTGTGTGTGTGTGTGGTGTGTGTGTGTGTGTGTGGTGTGTGAGTGTGTGTGAGTGTGTGTGTGTGTGTGATGTGTGAGTGTGTGTGTGGTGTGTGTGTGTGTGGTGTGTGAGTGTGTGTGTGTGTGTGTGTGATGTGTGAGTGATGTGTGAGTGTGTGTGTGTGAGTGTGTGTGTGGTATGTGTGTGGTGTGTGTGTGTGAGTGTGTGTGTGTGTGGTGTATGAGTGTGTGTGTGGTGTGTGAGTGTGTGTGTATGTGTGTGTGGTGTGTGTGTGATGTGTGAGTGTGTGTGTGTGTGGTGTATGAGTGTGTGTGTGGTGTGTGAGTGTGTGTGTATGTGTGTGTGTGTGTGATGTGTGAGTGTGTGTGTGAGTGTGTGTGTGGTGTGTGTGGTGTGTGTGTGTGTGAGTGTGTGTGTGTGTGTGTGTGGTGTATGAGTGTGTGTGTGGTGTGTGAGTGTGTGTGTGAGTGTGTGTGTGTGTGTGTGTGTGGTGTGTGAGTGTGTGTGTGTGTGTGTGTGTGAGTGTGTGTGTGTGTGTGTGTGTGTGTGTGTGTGTGTAGTGTGTGTGTGTGTGTGTATGTTTGCCACACAGAAATAAGAGAGAAATGATACAGGTCTGTTCCATGTTTATTTTATTAAAGTGTTTTTCAGAAAAGTTTAATTATATGTTTTGCATACAGCTTTGACATAGAAAATGAAGCCTTTGCTATAGTGAGGCAAACAAGTCACAGGATATTCCGTCTGCCTCTTCTGCATTTGGTGTTGGCAGGATGGCTTGGTTTGGTACATCTCAGGCTCTTGCATTTTAGCTCTTCTCAAAACTCTATAGTTATCTGCAGGCATTGCTCAATCCTCGAATGGGCAGACTCATAGGGAAATCATTTTTTGGACATAATTTACATAGTTAATCAAGTTTATTAACACAAGTTAGTAAAGTTTAGAGTTACCAGAAACAGCAAACTAGAATCACAGGATCACATAGGAGAGATCTTTGAGATCATCTTATTTCATCCTATCCTTTTACAGAGAGCTTGATCTTGAGGCTCAGAAAAGGAAAGTTTATTAAGATCATCTAAGTAGTAAATAACAGATCCAAGATCCCAATTAGTAAGCTTTCTGTTATACTCTGCTGCCCCTGCCCATGTTTTTCCACATTCTCTTTGAGTCCTGAATTGTCTTAATGCCCTGGGGGTCAGATCTTTTTACAGAGAGCTTGATCTTGAGGCCCTAAAAGGGAAAGTAGTTTATTAAGGTCATCTAAGTAGTGAATAGCAGATCCAAGATCCCAATCCAGTAACCTTTCCATTATACTCTGCCCCAGAGCAAGTTCTTCCACATTCTCATTAAGTCCTGAATTGTCTAATGTCCTGGGGTCAGATAGACAAGAGCTAGAGTAGATTGGGACACCTTCTCTTAGTGGGCAGGCCACACCAAAATGCTTGTCTGATTCTTTTAGTGATGAGAAAAATGTGACTTTTTACCCCCCCAGGACTTGCATCCCATTGCTGAACTCTTAAGCACAGCTGATGTGATAACATTCCTTGGGGTCCACTGGATGTGGTAAGTCCTGCCATGTTGTGCAGAATCTTTTTTTTTTCTCAATAATATTTTTCCCCAATATGTGTAAAAATAGTTTTCAACATTTGTTGCTTAGCGTCTCACATGGTAAAATGTTTGATCCTGGGGAGGTCACGTAACTTTTGGTTATATGGATCAGTGGAGGGGCATTTTCATGGGGAGTACCCTATAAAGGCTTTTTTTTTTTTTGCTTGTTTTTTTGGAATAATGTGGGAAGTAGCTGCCACCACACCACCTAACTCTGAAAAGCAGTCCAAGCAGAGGCCGCATGGGAATCTGAGTTCTTCCACAAGACCCTGGTCTGCTAGGTGCCACTGCTTCCCTCGGATGGCAGCAGTGATGAAAAACCATTCTATTGCCATCAGATCTCTCTCCTTCCTCTTTTGAATGGGGATTCTTTGTACTGAAAGTTATCACTGCAGGGGTACACACATCCCTCTGCCCTCAAAGCCTCTCCACAGGTTCTAGGAGAAAGGAAATACAAATGGACAAGATCTTATGGGACATGAAGCCCTTATTTAGTTTTTCTAAGATGTATTTCTGTCAACTCTGGAGCATCTTTTCAAGATTAAAAAAAAACAATGAAAAGCAATATTTGAAAAAATATAAATAAAAAGAAACTATTATGACAGAGGGAAGGATGTTCAAGACATGAAGCAAGAAAGAGCCATTTTCTCAATCGTTTAAGAGAAAAATATGGGTTGTGTATCTCTTTTGGAGATACGTGTTTTCATATGGTACATATCTAAAGAATTAAAGGAAGATCCTCTGCACTTTAGATGGTTCTTCTGGAAGATTTACAGAAAGATGCAGAAGAGAAGGCATACATGAATGGAAGTCAACACCAGTGGATGGTATATCCACAGCTATGAGATATGGTTCTAATGAAATGTGAATTAAATGACCCTAAAATCAGAAGGAAAGCATAGATTGTTGTAAATGAAATCTCTTTCTTGGCTACAGCCTGGACCAGCTTGAGTACAATACAGAATTATTTCTTAAGACAAATTACAATGTAATTACTAGCATTTAGGTCCACCTTCCAAAACTCAGTAGAGTGTTTTCTTGAAGTCCACTGCTCTTGGATTTTAAATGGAAAGAAGTTGCTGCTATTTAACCTTCCCTTTGCTCCTGGAGAGCCAGCCTTTTGAATGAACATACCAAAGAGGTATGTTCCATTTATTATTGTCCATTTATTATTGTGCACTACATGTGAAATTCAGATATTAAAAATGGAATGGCAATTCAGAATACATTTGTTGGACTCATGCTGTCAGACTGAGCATATGGAAACCATACACTCAAAAATGTAGTTTCCTAATGACCAACCGCACATGGTTTTTTCATAAGATAGGTTTTCTGAAAGCATTTTCTCCTGACTCCATGGAAGTAGAAAGTGGTAATATAATCTATAAGCAAAATGATTTCTTCCACTAATGAGCCTCAGTGGGGATAAAAACTTTGTTTTTACAATCTTACAATAGCTTTAGACCCCAGAAAGCAAACTATGCTTTGAGTCAACTTGGGTTTAACATAGCTTCCTCATTTGCCATTTTATTTATTTCCATAGAAAGAGTTTTAGAGGGTTTGTGAGAGAAATATTTAGTGGAGAAAGCACACTGTAAATTTTAGAGCACTATAAGAAATGTGAACAGTGGTAATTAATATCTCCCACATAAATTATGAAGGGTAAAGTTTTTTCCAGAAAAAATATGATTCTAATTTTATAATTGGGGTCATTGGTAAGGAGAAGATTTAATATACATAAATTAATTTATAATAACCTGAGGTTAATCCATCCTAAGAAACTCATTGCAAATTTGAGAAAATTCCACATTGAGTTTGGCTTTTGATCTGTATCTAAGGGAGAGTTCTTTTCCTTAGAGGAATAAGAGGATGAGAACAATTTGTTCCAAAGACCATGAAGATGGTTGAAGCAACTACTAGGGAGAGCTTAGAGCTTGGTCAGACATAGAAGATGCTAAGGTCATTCGCTGCATCCTGGACTATTGCCAGCCATTTTGAATTTTGTCCTTTGAATGAAGTCCATTCAGTGACCATGGAAGAGAGAGATTGAGACTGATGACTGGGCAACTTAGCCTCCCTTAAATCCAGTCCACGTATAAGACAAACTGTTACTCTTCATCCAGTATTTTACTGCAACTTGTAATGTCACTGGCCTTCTTTGAAAATGAAGGATGAACAAGTTCTTCAGCTGGTTTTTAGCTTAGCCCATGCTGAGCTCAGGGAAAGTGAGCCTACAAGAAGGTACTTATTTACAAAGGATGTTTTCAAAGGAACATAGCCACATGGAAAGTGACAGCTCATGGACTGTGGGATTGTGTGCTCCTTACAAGCAGGTCCAGATCTTCTACTTGTTGGCATCCCCCTAAGTTTTGACACAGGCCCCAGAACTTAGAAGGAGCTCCATGAGGGATTGTTGGTTTATTGGTAAGTATTTTCTTTTGGGGTGTTGCTGTGCTTTGGGTCTCTAGGTCTTTTTTTTTTTGACTAAAGGTCAAAAGGGATATAGAATATTCTTCTTCAGTCAGCTCAGTCATCTTTTTTGTGGACAGACTTCTCCTTTAGTTCCATGGATACAATAACCTTTTTCTTCTATTTCTAAAGTTTGACTCCTCAGAGATCTGTTATGTCTCTACTAATAACAACAGGTTATCACCGACAATAAAGTGAAAACTAGATACATGTAGCTGGGAGTCTTGGTTCTTAAGGAATCATGTTGTTTTCCATGCCATGGAGATGCTAAAGATGAATTCTTGCTCAGGTAGTCTAGATGGCTTCTAAGGTTTTTTCCACTTCTGGGATTCTGTGACCCGAAGATCCAGGGAACTTTTGCTTTAACCAGTCTGGCTTCCTTATGTCAGTGTTGAAAAGGTACCTAACAGGTTTATGGGAGCGAGAGGTAGAAGAGGTCTCAGAGATGATCTGTTGCAACTGCCTTAATTTAAGAAGAAGAGAGAGGAAGTGACATTTCTGAGGTCATACTTGTAGTAGCAGAGACAGAATGCAAAATCTAAGAGAAACTCAAGGCAGTATGGAAAGCAACTTGCGTGGGCGTCCAGGAAAGTCATAATAATTCCTTGCATTTCTATTAATGCATTCTATTTCTCGTTGTCTTGTTATATCTAGTAGCTCATTTTGATTGTTTTAACAACATTGTGCTATAGACAAGGCACTTTACAGATAAGTAGACTGAAACTCAGAGGAATCTTTGATTATGTCCAGGTTAGCAAGCTGGTAATGGAACAGAGACCTGATGCAAGTTTCTTCTCCAGTCCAATAGGGCTCTTTTTTGCCACAGCATTGGGAAATCCTGAATGAGTGTAAAATAGCAGGCCATTTCTACACACAGATCCCAGTTTAATTTGTGTTTTATGAAAATGCTAATAAATTCTGAGCTATGGAAAAGTGAATAGAAAGTAGTCAGATTTGCCTCCCAGGCAGTGTTAGACCTTGGTTGTCTCTGACACATTTGGGGGTTATAAGGGATTAACAAAAGAGAAAACTCTAGGAGATGTCACAGTGGGTGATTCCCTATGGCTAAAGGTAGGAGGGAAAATTGGGTGGAATTTTCAGAAGAATAGATTTTTGTTCAAAACAAGGAGACACTCCCTTTAACAATATGATTTTTTTTTTATCCAAGAGGAAGGGCCTGTCTTGGGCGTTAGCAAGTTCCCTATCTAGTAGATGCCTTTTGGTAGAGTGAGTCTAGAGAGGGAATCCCGCTGCTGAATGGGTTAAATTTAAGAAGCCTTTTCCAACTCAGATTTCATGACTCCTATCATTTAAGCTAGATTTGTTGGTGGGATGGTAGCAATGAGAAATGACCTTGGTTTTCAACATGATTTTGGATTTTAAGGATCTTATGGCAAAGGCATAGATAGGAATGTCTGTTGCTTCAGAGACAATACTACCTTAGATTCATAGATGTTGTCCTTAGGAAATGAAGCCCAACTATGCTCATATTTCATGAGGAAGATGGAATCTGAAAAAAAAATGTTTTGGACATGGATTCTGCAGACAACATTTAGGGTGGATGGGAAATAGCTGATTTTGTAGTTTTCACATTCAAAGCTATTAGAGCTAACTGGAACCTTAGAAATGATCTGGTCCAACCTCATTTTACAGAGGAAGAAACAGATCCAGTCATATTATGTGGCTTGCCAAAGGCCATACCATAGTAAGTAAGCAAAATGGTTTACCTCTATATACTCCCTTAGCTACATATCCAGAGCTTTCCCTTCATCCCCACCATTAGAATGTCAGAGAGATTAGTGAGCACAATAGCCCCATTTTACAGAGGAGTAAAGAGACCAGAAGAGAAAATGGATTCATTTGAGATCCAGCAATAAGTTCATGGTCCTGCAGAGTGAATTCCTGACTTTTGTTCTACTTGCGTTGTTGACAGTTTTTCACTAGGCGGCCGGTCCCTAGGATGGAAAAGGGAAGGCAGTCCAGGGCAGCATCTGGTTTTTAGATTAAGTCAGTAGCTATATTTTAAAGGACATGAACAGAAGGTACAGACAGTCACGATAGATACATGGTCAGCTGACAATTATAGTCGCCCACATATCTGTTTAATTGTTTATGCCTTTGAGAAGTGTTGGATCAAGTTGAGAATCAGAGCAATAGTTTCCATTGTTCTCAATCAAGCCAAATCAATTCAGTTCATCTCAATTCTGTAATTAAATCTTGCAGTCACTTGGCTAACAGATTAAACCTAGCAACATAGGGTTTCTTAGTAGGCTGAACAAACAGGAAACTTCAGAGTGCTGAAGGGAAAGTTTTAGAGTCAGAGGTTGCTGTTATCTAAATCTCTGTAAATGATCAAGTTGAAGCCCCTTTCTGGTTTCCTTTGTAGAATAAGGAGTTTGGACTAAGATGATCCCTACTGTTCCTCCCAGCTTTAAAGCCTACTAGCTTATGAAGAACCCTGCCAGATATTATCCACAGTTTGAATCTTACTAGTAATTCACATAATCTAGGATTAAAAAAGGAACAAATTTCATATCCTTTAGTTGTACCTAAATTTTTCTTTTTTTCTGATGACACATCTGCATTGGCCCAGGCTCCTCTCTTCTAGGAGGCTTCCCTGAGCATAGTCATTCTAAATTGGCTTCTGAATGTTTCTGTCACTAGCCTAACAAAATTGTGATGCAATAGATAATGTATGAAGAGTCTGAGGTGGAAGGGATCATACGATGCAGTGTCACACCTGGAAAGGAACTGAAAGCACCAAATGTGACAACTGGAATTGACTTGAGAACAGGGAATATTGAGTTTTAAGAGATGTCAGAGAACTCAATCTAAATCCTTCACTTGACAAACTTGAATGATGCACGTCATTTTAAAATTTCTTCTTTCCCTGTACAATTTTCAAGTTATCTATGAAAGTCCTTCCTTCCACCAATGCCTCATCCTAAAATCCACGCTTTTGGAGCACAAACTCTGGTAGCTCTGCCCTATAAAGCTGAGCAGACTGGACCCGGGGGTGAGCATGGAGTGCAGAGAGGTACATCATCATAGTGATGGCCACTTCATGGTCACATTATCTCATGAAGGTATTCTACAAAAACTTGAAGGTCCCTATCAATGAATCCTTGAGATCCTAAGGCTGGGATTAAAAAGAATAAAGCAGCAGTGATATAATTATATTCTGTACTCATTGGCAATTGAACAGCCCATTTACCTAAATTTGTTCCTGGTAATGAGGAACATCCAGCCCCAGAAGGGTGGGCTGCTTCATCATGGAAGGACTTGAACTCTTAGCTGTCCCTCATGTGTTCTTAGAATTAAGATAGAAGTGCCCACAGTCTCTGTTCATAAAATTAAGTGATTCTATATGCAAAGACAATTGAACTTGAGTGGGACAGGATTTAATTTTAATAATTTAATTTAATAACAAAGGTAAGGCCCTTTGATATTGGAATCTTTTTAAAGAGAAATGAAGGCTACATTGTGTTTTGGAAGGAAATCTGGACTGGGATCTGGAGATTTGGGTTTAAGGTCTGGCTTATTCACTAACTCTCTGTGTGATGTGGGAAAGATCCTTTCCACCTTGTGCACCTCAGTTTCCTTACCTGTAAATGAAGGGGAAGGGAATAAGCATTTATAATATAGTGTCTACTATGTGCCACTGTGCATGTAAATAAATGTTTGATTAGGTGACCTTCTGGCTCTGATGTTTTAGGATATTTCGTTTTAAAGGGTTGACTCTTTAACCAGTGTTCTTTATACAGAACATCAGTCAGCAAAATTAATAT
The DNA here is from genome assembly GCF_048593235.1 of Sminthopsis crassicaudata. Lineage (NCBI taxonomy): Eukaryota > Metazoa > Chordata > Mammalia > Dasyuromorphia > Dasyuridae > Sminthopsis > Sminthopsis crassicaudata. The sequence goes on along the minus strand of NC_133621.1, from coordinate 303,941,521 downwards.
ACCAAACTTTCCAACAAGGTGCTGAGGATATAATTATGTAGGGCCACAGTCTCATAACAAACTTTCTTTTTTTTTTCATCAAATCTGCTCAGAATCACCTAATGAATTCTTACATATTTCTGTGGTGATTGAGCTTAGCATTTAGAAGTTTCCCAGTAGTGGTGTTCCAAATGTCTTGTAGAAACATTTCTCCTTCTGGAGACAGTGTGGTGGAAGGAGAGTGTTGGATTTGGCTAGGAGAGGCTTGGTTTTGAATCCAGCCTCAAAGACTAATTTGCTTAGAGGTTAAAGGGCAAGACCTTTCCTCCATTCAGTTTCAGTTTTCTCCTCTATGATATGAGGGTCATCTAGAGCAGAGTTGTCAAACACTAGGCCAGAGAATGTGAACCTGATAAAAATGTAATTAAGAAATACTTAGCAAAATAAATATGATACAATCGAGCTAATGATAACATGTGGTTTCCCAAGTCAATCTGCAGCCCTCAGGGATCCTTACAAGGGGACCATTGATCCAGAGCATCTCTCAGATACCTTTGAACTCTCTTACTCTTAAGACGCTAAGAAGAGGTTTCTCTCTAAAACAGTTTCATTCTCCATACAAATCCTTACACTTCCTTAAAGCAATAGAGAAATGGGAATTTATTTAATTTTGCCAAATAATTTAAGATTGAAAAGACTTACTGAGGAAAAACTGCATTTCCCCAAACTCAGTAAACTCCTTTTTTTTGAGGGGATAAAGGCAAGTTGCAAGGCCTTGGAGCAGTGGTTTAATCATTTTAGGAAACCTAAAGAAAAAAAGGCGTACCTGTATATTGAATTTGGGAGAAGACGTCTGCATAATTAATATTTACAGTCACTAAGGTTTCTAAGGTACCCACAAATAGAAGTATATATATTTTATATTTATATATATATAGTACTTAATTAAGATGCTCTTTTGTGGCAAGAGAAACATCTATTGCCCCCTTCCCCCTTCACAACTCTTAATCCATTGTATTTTAAAGTTCTTCAGAGTCCAAATAAGAGAAAAACACTGTCCAAAGCTGGAGAGGCTGGGTGTGGGAATGAAATTTCAAGAAAAATAGAAGAGGGCGGATAAAACCCATGCATTTGGAGCTTATTTTTTGGTAGATCTTGAAACAAGTTATACAGCAGTATTCCTTGTTCTTTTCTTGTTTGGTTTCTACTATACCCAAGTCTCTAGGAAACTAAGGGGAGAAACATCATAATTTAATTCCTTTCCCCCTGAAAATTCCAAATACAGAGTTCAGGTGCTATTCAGATTCCAAATGCTGTTTCTTCATGCTGGATTTCTTCCCTTCCCACGGTATATTGGCATTGGTTGATCAAGGTTAAAAACTTTCTTCTTGGCTCAGAAGAAAGGTACCGCATGGCTTCCTAGGAAATAAAAAAGTTTGGGGGAAAGAAGGATTTTTCCAACCAGACATTTTCTTGTTGATGAAAAGGGATACTGCTGGTGCAGGTATGTATCATGGTCTTCATCTGGGCTTGCCCATGACTCCTCACATTTTCTTCCAGGTAAAAATATCCATCCTCGTGGGCTTTTAATGAATTTAAAATGTTACCAAGATTCTTCAATGTGGTACTGAATTCTGGAAGAGCTTTTCACAGTCAACAAATGTTTCTACTGTGAAGGGAAATGTAATATTTGACACAAATGTAAAACTGAACAAAAAATCTTTCCCCAACCGACTGGACCAAAAATACCCCCATCCATCCCCCAGTTGCATAGCTCTAGGAAAGTTATTTGTATGGTCTTAGAAATCTGGAAACTTTGGACCGTAGTAGCTTGATAAATGATCTTGGGAACATTTCCTTGGACTCCTGTGCTGTATACTTGAAATAGTTTTGAGGATGTGCCAACACATCAAAAAGGGCTTTAATCAACTTCTTGTCCTGTGGAAGAAGAGAGAAAATGGCATGAGGAATGTGCTCATTATAGAATATTCTGAGGATGACTTTTTAACAGCTTCTTCATCTCCAGATCATAGTCTTTGTCCCAATCTAAGCTTAACCAATGATAATAATGACAATGTTATCACAGGACTGGCATCTCCTCCCTTTTCCTCTCCCATAAGTGACTTGGGAGACTAAATGTGTTCCCATTTTACCTCATGCATGATAGTGGGTAGAAATGGTTAGTTGCTGGAGAAGAAAAATGAAAGAAACTGAATCAGAGACAAAGTTTGACACTCATAGGAAAAATGATGATGGAGATTTTACCTGTATCTTGCACTTGGGAGATAGCACCAAAAAGGGGAGGACACTAAAGATATATCATTGCCTTTTCTAAGAAATTAATGGACAACTGGGAAAATCCAAGAAGGATACAGAAATAGCTAAAAAGAAAGAGAAAAAAGACAATACGGGAACTGTTCTCATTTGCATAGATGATAGCCATTGGAGCTATTCAGCTCAATGAGGAAAAGGGTATATATATGAAGAAGGTAAGAGGATTTGGGTTAGAGCTCTGGGAGACACCCACCCTCGGGGAGCAAGAGAGAGCTGGTGACTGAGCTAACAAAGGAGACTGAGGAATGGTCAGATTGTTAGGAGGATAACCTGGAAAGCTGAAAGTATGGAGGAGGAAAAGGTGGTGGCCAACAGTAACAGAGACTGTGGTGGTCCAAGAAGACGATGACTAAGAAAGACAATTGGATTTAGTTGTTAAGGGATCATTAATAATTTTGAAGAAAGTGATTTTACTTAGCTATGGAAGTTAGAAATCAGATTGCAAGGGATTGAGGAGGGTGTGGGTATTGCGGGACTAACTGACAAATATCTACTTTGGAGTAGTTTGACAGCAAAAGGAGAGAAGCATGGTGATATGTGCAGGGGTCAGGGTCAAATGATGTGTTTTTAAAGAACAGAATGGATGTGACTATGATTCTGGGCAGAAGGAAAGGAGCCTGTAGAAAGATGAAAGAGAGGGACTGAGCAAGGTGGCCAAGGGAACTCCTACAAGGAAACAGGATCGGTTGGATTGAAGGCGGTGATAGAAGAGTTGCCTTTAACAAGAAAAAATGTATTATTGGAAGTTGTGAAATGATCCAACCATTCTGCAATTAGATCTATGCCAAAGAGTTGTCAAACTGTGTATATACCCTTTGACCCAGCAGTTTTTCTACTGGGCTTGTATCCCAAAGAGATATTAAAGGAGGGAAAGGGACCCACATGTGCAGAAATGTTTGTGGCAGCTCTTTTTGAGTTGGCAAAAAACTGGAAACATCAGATGCCCATTAGCTGGGGAATGGCTGAATAAGTAATGGAATAACGGAATATTATTATGATGAGCCGGCTGATTTTAGAAAAACCTGGAATTACATTAAGTGATACTGAGTGAAGAAAGCAGAATCAAGAGTAAACTGTACACAATAACAAGAAGATTATATGATGATCAACTTTGAGAGACTTGGCTCTTTTCAACAATGAGATAATTCAGGGCAATTTCAATAGACTCAGCCATTCACATTCAGAGAGAGAACTATGGAGACTGAATGTGGATCAAAGCATAGTATTCTCACCTTTTTTTTTTGTTGTTGCTGTTATTAACTTTTTGTTTTTTCTTCTTTCTTGTGTGTTTTTTCCTCTTTTGATATCATTTTTCTTGTGCAGTATAATGAATATGGAAATATGTTTAGGAGAATTGCATATGTTTAACCTATATCAGATGGCTTGTTATCTTGGCAAAGGGGGAAAAGGAGAGGGAGAAAATTTGGGAACACAAGGTTTTGCAAAGTGAATGTTGAAAACTATCTTTGCATGTATTTGGAAAAATAAAATACTATTAAATGATAAAAAACAAAACAATCCTGGGCATCTTTAGTCCTCCTGATCTGTATCTGGCCACTGGATTCAGATGGCTCTGGAGGGGAATGTGAGGCAGGTGACCTTGCCCAGTCCTACTTTATTTAAATCCAATTCACTTGCATCTCATGACATCACCTCTTTGACAACATGGTCCTCTTTGAGAAGGAGGAACGAACAAAAAGCTTACACCGAAAATGCTTCTACTTCTTAGACTCTCCAATTTCCTTAAAGGTTTGACTCAAATGACATTCTCAAGAGGCCCTTCCTGATCTCCTTTTTATTAGGTTTATTTTGTATATATTTGTGTATGTGTGCACATTTATTCTCTCTACCGATATCACATAGATTATTTAGTAACCGGAAGTAAGCACTTCACTATAAGAAGGATGAACTGGAGAGGAGAGTGCCTTGAGGCAGGGAGATTAAGAAGGAAGTTGTTTCACAATCTGTGAAAGGTGATGAGAGCCTGAAAGGTTATGGACTCAGTGGGAATGGGGAGAAGGAAATGGATGTGGGGAGGTAGAATGAACAAAACCTGGCAAATGATGGGACATAAGAAGAGGGAAACTGAGAGCTAGGATGATCATGAAGTTGTGAACATCCAGAGTGGCTGGAAGGATGATGAGGACCTGGATCAAAATAGAAACATTTAGAAATAAAGATTTCCTTGGGAAGAAATAAAGAGCTCTCTTTTGGACCTGTTGAGTTTGAGATGTCTGTGGGACTGGGACTCAAGAGAGAAGTCAGGGCACTGCTATAAATTACTAAGGCTATAGCATGTGCATTTAGAATTATGATTTAGACATATGAGTATTTTCATTCCTATTCCTAATTTAATGTAGCGTATTTAGAAGGGGAGGTGAGGCGGTATGTGGACAGAGAGCAGGGCCTGGTATCAGGAAGAGTCATTTCCCCTTCTATTGCTTGTTGATGGTTTGTGAGATAATACTGTTCATAATTTTCAATTCAACAGTCATTTGTTCCTACTTTCCATATAGAAGACACTGTGCTATATGTTATGGGGACAGAATGACAAATATTAGACAGCCTCTGCTCTCAAGGAGCTTATTTATTAAGGGAATATAACATGCTTGGATAAGCACAATGTAAGCACGGGGGAATGAACAAGTCAGTGGAGGAAATCAAATAAATTTCTCTCGGGCAATCTGAGGAAGGAAAGATCACTTTCAGCTGGAGAGGTCATGAAGGAAGTAGTATGTAAACTGAGTTTCAAAGGAAGACAACGATTCTAAAAAATACCCATGAAAAGGGCATGTATGCCAATCAAGGGAGGCAGCTTGTAACAGTGCCCACTGACAAGAGATAGAAAAGTTAGATAGGATGGTATCGGAAGAGTAGAAGGCAGGAATCCAGTTGGACTGGGACGTAGCATTCTGGAGGAATAATGTGAAGTAAGGGGGAGGAGGTGGGATCCAGATTATAGAAAGACTCAAATGCAAGGTTGACAGTCCATGTTTTCTTTAGGGGACAATAAGAGATCTGTGCTAAGCTTGAGATGCCTATGGGACTGAAGGTTTTTGTGTGATATGGCCCATCCTGGGTCTTAGGAATTTAATTCATCAAATACTGCTTAAGCAGCTACTCTTTACTAGTGCTGGGCATGTAGAGCCATAGTCTTTGCCCTCAAGGAATATACATTATACTAGGAAGAATTTTTTGACAGATGTGTGAAAGCTGGATTGAAAAGAGAGATGGAGGGCAAGGAGACTAATTAGGAGACTCTTGCAATAATCCAGGCGGGAGGTGAGGAAAATCTAAATTAACTATTAGGACAATGTAAAAGGACAAAAGGGGACAGATGCTAGAGATGTTATAGGTTTTAGGCTATAAGATTTCACAGTTGCTTGGCTAGGAGGGAATAGTCAAAGATGACTCCAAGGTTACAAATCTGGATGACTGAGAGGATGACGCTAGCCTCAAGAGAAATAGGGAAGGTTGGAAGAAGGGCAGGATATTGATGAGTTACATTTTGGACATGTTAAATCTGATATGTTGGCAAGGACATCTGGGTGCAAATGCCAAGGCAGACAGTTGAAGCTGCAGCACTGGAGTCTGGGAGAAATATCAGCACTATTTAGAGATTTGGGAATCATCTATGTAGAGATGTAATTGAATCTATTAGAATAGATTAAATCAGAGAGACAGACAGAGACAGAGATAGAGAGACAGAGACACATACACAGAGACAAAGAGATAGCTACACAGAGATAGCAGAAAGAGAGAGAGAGATAGACAGAGAGACAGACAGACAGACAGAGAAGGAAACACAGGATAGATCCTAGGAAGAAAATCAAATTTAGGGAATACAGATGGATAATAGCATCTTCTGTTTCTTAAATCCCAATTTATATTTTCCCAAAATTTCCCTTCTTCATTTCCTCTCATTGAAGTCAACCAATATCTGGTTATGTTTTGGTTTGGTCTGGAGGATTTTGTGAGATCCTTTGTAGCATTTTTTTACTTGTTCATGCAGTAGATGTTGGTGCATATTCTCTGTGTCTCTTTGGGTTGCTTGTGTTTACATATGCTTGCACATCAAGACAAGGCGGTGACTAGGGATCCCAGGAAAGATGGTCCTTGTTCCCTTTGGGGCCACAATGAAATCAACTCCACTAACATCTTCCTTCCTTCTTCTGAGAATCTTTGAGCTGTTCTTCCATTTCAACTGCAACTTCTTGGTCTTCTGGCTTCATTCGTAATGAATTATGTGACATCCTCCAGTGTATACAAATTCACTGGTCATTGGACAAAGACTTTGCATTTAAAATACTAACAGTTAAACAAATGTTTGTAGACAGTCTAAAAACAGTGTGATTCTCAGGCTGAGGGCCATTTAAAAATTGCTAATGGGTCATCACAATTAGAATAATTCATTATTTAGTGAATGGCCTGTTGGTGATGAGTTGCTCTATATTTAGCTAGGTTGGTGCTTAGACAGCAGATAGTATATGTTACTAGGGATTTATCCAATGCTTTTACAATTTGCAGAATCAGTACTTGCATTCCACTATCATAGTCTTTGAGAAACTGGGTCACTTCTATGCCATGATGAATCATCAGAGAAAGACTTTCATGAAAGCAGTTTGTCTTATCACAATAGAAATACTTAAGGGGCATGAGAAATGAGATTTTTCTAAGTTTAAAAATATGTGCATTAATAAGAAATCATATTAAAAAGTCTCTTTCATTTTGCTTTCTATAATGTGGCACCCTAAATGGTTGCATTTCTTGCCTTCCCGTAAGCTTCCTTTGTTTATCTTCATCTAGTTCAACTCCTTCATTATATAAATGAAGACATTGAGGGCCAGTGAGGGAAAGTGATTTTCCTGGTAAGTGATAACACTGGGACTAGAACTCTGATTCTCCTCTAAGTCCAATGTTCTTTCAACTATACTCAGTTTCCCGCAGAGCTGCTGATTTTTTAGGGCTGAAGTATCACAGGATATCAAAATCGTATAGTCCAATCTCCAATCACATCTATACTATCCATAGCAAAGACCATCTAAACCTCACTTAAACACCTCTACTTATGGGGAATTTATCACTGTTTTCAGCTCATAATAGCTCCATACACAACTTTCGAAACTCTCTGAATTAAAGGTATAGGTTCAATGCAGGTACTTTGATTTCTTCTTTCCCCCGAATTTAGCCTTTGGCTTAATAGTCTCTCATGGTACTTCTGGTCACTAAAACTCATCATCACTAAGAGTACAATTTTGTTTGTTTGTTTTTAAAAACCTGGTTCAGAAGAAGAAAGTTCTAAGTTCAAAATCCATGCCTAAAGGTATTTCTTGCACATAAATCATTAATTTGGACTACCTGACTAAGCAAAGATCTTTCCATTTCCAATATTATAATATTATTAGACTTCCTTCAAAAGGATATAAAAAAGATTGTGAATTACCATGGAATTCTAGTGCTTCTAATGGTGAAGCAAAATTCTTTTAAATGCTATTGTATCAGATATTGCAGTATTTTAAAAAGAGTCCAAAGTTTGAAGGCAGGTGACCTTTGGAAAATGAGGGAGTTGGACTAAGTTATCTATTTCTCTAGACCTGAGATTGAAAGGGAGAATCAGATTGTGGGGGAGCGGCTAGGTGGCACAGTGGATAGAGTACCAACCCTGAATTCAGGAGGACCCGAGTTCAGATCTGGTCTCAGACACTTAGCACTTCCTGGCTGTGTGACCCTGGGCAAGTCACTTAACCCCAGCCTCAGGGGGAAAAAAAAAGATTGTGGGAAAATGGCAAAAACAACAGGAGAGAGGAGGGCATGAGAGTGTGGATGGCAAATTGTTAGAAAATTTAAAAATAAAATAAAATGATTGTTAAAGACCACAGCATAATCAAGGACAGATATATGGACCCTATGCTTACAAAGGAGTTAGAAAATATACAAGATACAAGAAGAAAAAGAACTTAGGGGTAAAACCTCCCTTGCTGAGACAAATTGTCTGACTAATAAGATAAAACACTGACATGAGACAGAAAGAACTTTCAAGTCAAATACAGGGTGTTCCCAAAGTCTAAGTGTAATCTTAAGCTTTAATAGCCATTAAATTAATTTAATTATACTATAATATATTAGATTAATAGTTATTAATATTGATTAATAGTTATAAAAGCTTATGACTGCACTAGACTTTTGGGACACCCCATACAAATGTAAATCTCTCCGACCTTATATAAACTCGTCTTTCACTGAAGGGCTTAGAACCTAAATGGTCTTCCCAAGTTATGGTGACTATTCAATTCAATGTAATTCTAAATTCTACTTCATAATAAATAATAAATATAATATATCACATAATAAATTTCTACTGTTTGTAAGGCCTTGTAATGGGAGTTTATCTAAACAAACCATAGATGAGGCACTTAGGTAGCATAATGGTTAATCACATCAATAAGCATTTACTTGATTTGGATAAAGTACTAAGCCTGCAAGACAGATTCAGATTCTGCCTCTGACAATTAATAGCTATAAGTGTAACTCTGGCCAAATCAATGATCCTCTCTGTCTCTGACCATCTATAGAACAGGGAGAAGTGTATCCTCCTCAAACGGATATTGCTATCACTGAGAGATATTGAGATAATAGTTGTAGAAAGCTTTGCAAACTTTAAAATGATATATATATATATATATATGTATCCTAGCTATAATAATAGTATATAAATGTATGTATAATATGATAATAGTAATCTTAATAAAATAAGATCAGGTTCCTAATCTAAGGGAGCTAAGGCATGTACAGATAGCTAAAACACTAATCTCATGTGGAAGATGCAAAGTGCTGGGTAAGGTCTGAGATTTAGAAATTTGTCGTCAAATATATCCATGATGCAAGGTGGTTTCATGACAGAGTTACCTTTGAGCTGATCTTGCATGGGAGTGAGGTAGGCAAAGAGGGGGCAGGGTAACATTTCAAGCACAGGAATCAGTCTGAGCAAAGACATAGTAGATTATTTGAGGTACAAAGATTTGTCCAATTTGACTGGAGCACAGAGAAGAATACAACCAGGTAAGACTCCCAGGGAAGGATGGCTCCCCACTGTGGAGAGTTTTGAAGGTCAAAGACAAGTTAGAGTTTTCCTTGGTAGGCAATAGGGAGTCACTGAGGAATTTAGGGAGCAGTGACAGGACCAGATGGATGTATAAGGAAGATTATTCTGGGAGCTGAACGCTATTGGTTGGAGTGGGGGTGAGGTTAGAGGCAAGAGGACGGAAAAGGAACCTGTTATCCTAGTCCAGGGAGGTATCTGGAACATAGCATAGGAGTTAGATATAAGAGTAATAAAGGAGAAAGAGTCTTCTATAGTTTAAAAGACTATATTTAAAACTATCCTAGGACTTTTGAGGCACCCAGTATAAAAGACCCAGGACAATGGGGGATCTTGAGGCAACTCAACTAACCTCCACTTCCTCTCTCCTGTTATCTATGCTCGGACCCCTTTGCATTGTGGAATGGGAGCTCCACACGTTGTCAGGAGAGACCGAGGCTTGAAACATGCCTTTGATGGCCACCAGCAATGGCCCAATGGCAAACCAAGTCATTTCTCTGGGCCTCCAATCTTTCTCTGTAAAATGAGGAAGCTGTCTGTACTACTCACTTTGCAAGGTTATGGCAATGATCAAATAAAATGCATGGAAGGTGCTTTTGCAAACCTTCAAGCACTGTCTGATGTCCATTCTTCTCTGGTATGCTGCCAGTCACCCTGAGTATTTTCAAATTAATGTGACAATAAACATGTAAATTCTATGGACAGATACCCCTGAGGAATAAATATGCATATAGAGATGTTGCTTTAGGGATTCATCAGTCCTTCAAAATTGGAACTTCTGAGACAGCCTCTTATCCTCAATCTTTGAGCGTCCATTCTCACACTACTTACATGTTATGGTCTGTTATTATGTTTACACCCCCCAGAAATTTAAGCAAAACACTCACTTTTAAAATTTCTTGATGATTTTCTGATGCATACAACCTGCCATCTCGAACTATATCTTCTATTAACTGTTGATAATCCTCTGTGAAATGAAAGCAGAGAAGAAGAAAAGTGATTTGAGACCATCAACTTCTTTCCTGTTTTTTCCTTCTGTCCCCTCTCAGTCAAGACAGTAGTAAATTAGCAGATGGCCAATACCTGGCCATTCTCAGCACAGACATGCGCTTTGAGCTCACAGCCCTTCCAATGGTCAGATCTTTCTTTTTTCATTGTTCTCAGCATTTAGAAGGGTACTTTGCCTGTAGAAGATTCCCAGGAAATGTTCATTGAATTGGATTGGACACAGATATGGAACATTCCAGCCTTACCGTCATAGGTCACGTAGGGTACTTGGAATCCTTTGCCGCTGTTCCCTTCGTTTGATTTAAACTGGATCCACAGCTTTCGAGACCGGGACGTGAAGGCTATGGGCCTCTCGTAGGTCTGGCATGTTTCATAAGTAGTGATGGATGTAGGGGAGGCTGCAAAGGGAAGCAGACCCACCATATTGGAGCCATCCTGGGTCTCCCCGGGATCTGCCTGATACTGCCATGAGATTCATTTGCAGTTAAGGTAAAGATCATAATGCTTCCCAGTGTGAGGTGCATGGACAGCCTGAGAAGGAGGGCCTTTCCTTTTTGTCACTACTTAGTACCTAACTACATGAGTTCAAAACTGGAGGCTGTCCCTGGGGCTCTTCTCTTTCCCTTCCCTGTTTCCAATTCACACCTAAGTCCTGTTGCTTTTGACCTCTGCATCATCTCTTGCATCCATCTTCTCAGCGCTCACCCTGCCCTACGCTGGAGTTCAGGAGCACATTGGCATTCAACGAGATGACCATAACCAGTTCCTAACTTCCTGACCATACACTCTTCTTCCCCAAGCTAGTTTCATTACTGCAACCAATGCACAGAACTGGCCATTTTATTCCCCTACTAAAAAAAGTCTTGAAGGGAGTAGTGAATAAAATAAAAACTTCAGCCTGCCATTGTGAAGCCCTCCATTTTCAAGCTCTACCCTCCTTTTCCAACCTTCCCAGGTTTTACATACCTTCCCCTTAGATGTGAACACTTATGTTGCACACTTTGCTCAGGATGGGCCCCATACCTAGAATATACTCTCTGCTTAATTCTGCCTATTGCAAACCTGTGCAATAACATAGGTACCATCTCCCCTGTGAGCCTTTCACAAGCCTACACCTGCTCTCACTCTGAGGTGAAAGTGATCTCTCCCTCCCCTAGCTTTCCTAGAGGACTTTGTCTGGATCACTGCATGTCAACTCTTGACACACTTATTTCGGTACCTGCCAGCTCATAACTCCTCCTTCCCTTCTAGTAGAAGGTGAGTCTTTGAGGTTAGGATCAGTGCCTTATGTAAAATCCAGCTAACCAGAAGGTCTTGTTGAACAAATCTCTAATTAGTCTCATTCATTCCAAAAACAATGTTGGGGAGGGAGTCATAGTGCAGAGAAGCAATTATTATTTCCATTTCATGGCTAAGACAATGGAGAAGAAGACGAAAGTCATTGCCCAGAATTACTCTGATCATGACTGGTAGAGTCTGCCCTAGTTGACCGAAGTCCAGGGCTCCTGCCAAGGTGCCACATTGCTCTTCAGAGGCAATAACACAGATGAAATTGTCTTCAAAACTACAGGGTGTCTGGATAAGTGCTAGGCATTGGGGTGATAAGGCTTTTCACACACACACACACACACACACACACACATATATATATATGTATATATATATATGTATATATATATATATATACATATATATATATATACACACACACACATATATATATATATATTTTACAGAGTGATGAGATACAGGGACTCTAATTGATCCCAAGAGATTAGTAGCATGATCCTGGGCTTTTGTGAAAATGTGAGTTTAATGGCAAGAAGCCTTAATGGGAGTCAAGAGACTCAGGCTGATTCCAGCTCTGACACATTAATTGTGTCACTGTGGAGAAGTCATTTTCCTTCCCTAAGCTTCAGTTTCCTCATTTGAAAAATGTGGATAAGAATCCTTGTAATAGTAACCTGACATGGGATATTTTTGAGGAAAGTCCTTTTTTTAAATAGTAAAAATGAAATGTTAATAGTAATGCTAAATAATGGCAATCCTTAGATGGTTCAGTGGGCTTCCCTTCACTAGAATAAATTAAATTGGACCATTGACTTACTATTTATCTGTTCTTCAAGCTTAGAGCTAAATGTGGAGAGAGAGTATTCGTCATTCAACGGTGAATTCTCTGGCAATGGCATTTTATGAAACAGAAATAGTAATAGATAGTAATATAATGGAAATGGTAATAGTAATAATGATTTGGAATTTAGTTTATTATATATCCTTTGATTTAAAGGTCTCCATAGTTCATCATCAGCCACTTACCGCTTTTTCTCATCACTAAAACATCACCACATTCATCTTCAATGGGCAGGAATATCTCTGGCACCACAATAAGAATTCTTCTCTTAGGTGGAGGATTGATGTTCCATATACATTCCACATTGGCTGGGTAGTCACCAGGGTAATTGGGAGACTCAATGTAGCCAGTGTAATCTCCCAGTTCTCCTCCACAGTGCTGGTCTGTGGAGAAACCAGAACCTTTTTGAAGACGGGCTCCATGTCTTATTCATCTTTGTACCAGTTCTAATCTTCTGCACCCTTAATGTTTGCGGAATGATGGAAACTAACATTGGGCATTGGGTTTCCTCCTGGCCACATGTGAACTACAAAATGCTTATGTTTCAATGGCTCTTGAGAGTGAGAATTGATGGGTTTCTGAACAGCATTTTTATGTTCTTCCCCCGTTTGTTAGAGAAGATGGTGAGAACGTAATTGCTCAGATAAGTACCTGAATGGCTATTATGCAGAACAGCCATTCACCTGGTTCTTTGTGGCCCTGAAGGACAGAACTAGAATCAGGAGGGAGAAATTACAAAAACACAAATTCAAGCTTTTTGGAAAGAGAAGCTTCTAAAATAATCGGAGCTATCCCAAAGCTAATAGGTTTACTGTCACAGGAGCTTATCAAGGGAAGACTTTAAATCCTTTGATCCTATTAAGTTCGAAAGTTTCAATACATGTTCAATCTAGTTAGTTGGACAGTGATGAACATCCACTGGGTTAAAACCCAAATTGTGATGCTGACTGAACTGGAGACTTCACAATAAAATGCTGAGATATCTTCATTTAAAAATCAATCTTCAGTTCTTTCTATAACCCTCAGGCCTGACATCTGACAGCAAAGGATTCAGGTGATAACTATTAGGCCTTGATCTGGGAATGCTACTTCAGGGGTTCCTCAAAACATTTAGAAATGGCTGTGATGGAGGTAGCATTCCTGTCTGGGGGTTCCAGATCTATACCTTCTGGGTGACTGTGGCACCTGGGAAGGCTGTATGGCTGCCAGCTTTTCTCTTCCCTAAAGTGGGTGAAATGCTGCTCATAATACAGGGGAAGAAAGAGCTGCAAAGTGACTCCTCGGAAGGTAAATAGGAAGCTAAGGAGGGCTCCAAGTAAGGTTCTGTTTCTTTTTTATTCCCAACTACCTTCCATATCAGTATGATCACTTCCAGGGCTATGCAGAAGCCAGTCACCAATTTAGGGCCAGAATGGACATCAACACTCAAGTAGGCTATTTATACCTTTCCATCTTCCTCTCATATCCTGACCTACCCACAGTGCTGGAGAGGAGGAAACAGATCCACAGCAGAGGTCTGACTTGCCCAAAGTCGCCGTCACTAAATAGCAGATTCAGGCTTTCAATCAAGGCTCTCTAATTACACACTCATCCTGTCAACTGCATCATGTTGCCTTTAGAAAAAAAAATTATTCTGGAACCAGTATAGGGACAATAGCTAGCTTTTATCTAGCATTTGAACACAGCTTTATTGTTTGCAAAAATTTTTTTACAAGTATGATCTCATTTGGTCCTTACAACCAACCTAGGAAGGAGGTGCTGTTATCTTCATTTTATAAATGAGGAAATTAAGGCACATAGATGTTAAATGACTTACTTAGAGTCACACAGTAAGTATCTGATTCTGGATTTTAACTCAGGGCTTCCCAAACCCAAATCCAGTGCTCTTTCTACTGGAACATCTAGATGCTTGTAATAGCTACCAGACCTCTAAGTAATGTCTGTGTCTGTGTCCAAAGCCCCATTTTTTCCTTCTAAAGATGGAGACATTAATGCCCTGACCTTCTCTCACAGTTATGGAAACGGTCAAATAAAAGAATGTATATAAAGGTGTGCTAACTATTAAAGCTGTGTAGATGTGAATAATTATCTAAATTGTTAGTTAGCAGTGCAAAATCACAATTATCTTTATTATTTTTTCACAACAATGGAATCCCAGCCTCCTCAGGGCTATATTTATGGCTGCATCCCAATAGGAGGGGAAATGACTTACTTTTACAATGAGTAACATTGGTAGAGCCGTCAAAATCAGTGCTTGTGTTACCAGGGCAAGTTATGCAGTAATTCTGACCAAATTCTGGCTGGTAGGTGCCAATGGGACATCTGATACAGCGATGGGTAGAGGAGTTGTAGTAGTGACCAGGAGAACAGTGGACTGCAGAAAGGCATGAGACAAGCAGTTATTATCAGATGCAGAACTTGAATGTGTGTCACATTCCATCACTACATTTACAACACTACTAGGAGCAACTTTTCACAGAAGTATGACCTCTATGATTAATATTTCAAAATACTCAAGTTGCCAAAGGTGGACCAAAAGTGGAAATTGCTTTTGTCCAGGCTTAAGAATAAGCAAAACTCTCCATTTTTCTTTACTATAACAAAACTTAACTTTTTTCTTAAAAATCCAGCTAATGCTCAGTTCCTTTATGAAAACTGCCTTGATTACTCTTACCTTCACTGATTATCTCCTTCCTCTGAACTAGAGAATTTATTAGTCTTTGCCAGATTGCTCCATCTTTTATCTTAAGCATAATCTGAAGATAAACAGTCATCTACCAGGGAGCCCTTATAGACCCCTAGCTCAAGAGCTAGAAAGATCAACTGGATAGATCCTTTAGACCTATTTCCTCATTCTATGGATGAGAAAACTGAGACCCAGGGAAAACAGGGCCTGTTGTGTTCATTTCTCCATTTTGGAGGAAGAGGGAGAAGTCTGATAGATAGAAGAGAGAGGAATTCATCGTGAGATCATCTGCTTGTGTTAAGGTTCCATCTTGTGTGTATATATGTCTATATTGGTGAGTGTATCTGTGTTCAAATGTATATTTATGTGAATGAGATAGGTAAACAAAAATGTGTCAGTATGCTTGTGTTGTGTCTTTAGGTAAATATGTTTTATGTCAGTGTAAACATATGCGTGTATTGTGTGTGTGTGTGTATGTGAGAGAGAGAGAGAGAGAGAGAGAGAGAGAGAGAGAGAGAGAGAGAGAGAGAGAGAGAGAGAGAGAGAGAGAGAGACTCAAGATGGAAATCAGAAATAAAATAAGATATAAAAAACCTTGGGGAGTGTGTTCACAGGAGCTGGAAAGAGACTGCTTTTCATTTTGTCTCTCTAGCTTCAGTACCTAGGACAGTTCCTTGCACCCAGCAAACATGTAATGCTTGTTGGATCAAACCAGATTTGTACTATTATAGTATGACCCTACTTGGAATTTTTCTTTTAATTTGCCAAGTGTAGGTGGAAGCTCTGAACATTCTTTCTGGTCCATGGCCCATGCATTATTCCACTTTCAAACCCATTGCTAAACATCAGAGGCAGGGTGCATTTACCTTTTGTCTCACAGTCTTGGAATGAAACAGCTCCTTCATACTTGGTCACCAGCCCGCCTCCGCAGGGGAAGCACAGGGTGCGTCCTGGCTCAGGCTGGTATGTGCCCAGTGGGCATGGCCTGCAAGGTTTGAAGCCATCGGATGAGTAGAAGCCGGGAGAACACTGTCCTGAAAAATTAAAAGTCATCTCTTATGGGAGGAAGCTGGTCCAGTAGGGACCAGTGGCCTAGGGACAGCTTCTGAAATGACAAAGCTACTGGCAGACCAGCTACATCTGTGATTTAGCTCTTTCTCCAATCCACAAGTAGAAGGACCAACCCCAAAGATACTCTGGCAGATTCTGGGGAAGGGACTAGTTTCTAAATCTTGCACATTGGGGCCCACAGCTCTAGAACTAAACACATGGAGAATTCAAAATTGAGAACAAAGGGACTACTTTTGACTAGTTGTCATAGAATTACTGACTGGACCTACCTACATCCACATCCCATTTTTTTTTACAGAATTTGACAGAAATTCATTGAGTTCAGAGCTAGAAAGGATCTTAATAGTCATTTAGTACAAACTTATTTTACAAAACTGAGATTCAGATCCCAGAGTTACATAGGTTTGAGAGCTGTCCTTTGGAGGGGATTACTCTTTCCATTAGGTCAGGAATTTTTAAAACTCTTTTCCAATGGCTATGAATGTGCATTGAAATGCTGCTTCCTTTTGGGTTCAGATTAGATTAGAAAGCAAACTACTCTGGTACAGATCTGGGACGAACTTTACATGGAGTTGCATGAGGATCTGGGGCAAAGGAAATAAATGCCCTTATGTCATTTACATAATATTACCCACAATCCCCAAACTTTTCTCTGGTTGATAGCTTGACCTGAGTTGATGTCATTACAGTGAGTGTAATGACTCAAGTAACATGGGCTTAATTTTAAATGCCTCTGCTTCCCAAGACAAAATAGTGGCAGACTGAGACAACATAGGGCAGGTGGGGGACTTGCCATTCTTTTAGAAATCAAGTTTCACTTGCCTCCACATTCGGACACATTTCGGGCTCCTGCTAGGCCTTGGCCATCATTACTTGGGCAAGGCTCACAGGTGAGCTGACCCTCTGTATCTTGATATGTTCCTGGCAGACAAGGAAGGCACTCACTGTGCTCTCCGCTGTAATAGGTGCCTGGTCCACAGGTCACTGAAAAACCAAAGCAGAACCCAACCATGAGGACATTCCTAAAGTTGCCTCAAGAAGACCTCAAACCTAGGTTTCTTGGAGACTTCCTGCCTCATTCACCTTTTCACTTCCTGCCCAAGAACAAGGACAACTCTTACTCATATTCTTCTTCAGATTTAGACCTGGAAGGGACCTTAAAGGTCATCTACTCTAGTTTTCTAAATTTTACAGATGAAGAAACCGAGACCTAGAGACCTGCTTTGCTGAATTTGTAGGTCTAACTCCACCTATTTTAAAGACATGTTGCTAGTGCCATTAGAGGGAATGAAGAAGAGGGAACCAATAAATTCTTATCCATTCCCATAAGGGTACATACATAATCTCAGGTACAACTGTATACTTTCATCACCTGTACATGTGCCATCTTTAGCTCCCTAGATAAATCGCTGATTATGGAATTATTAAAGTGGATGGGACCTGAGAGATCATCTAGTGTAATCTCCTTAGTTTTTAGAGAAGACAGCTGAGTTTTAGAGAAGATAAATAGCTTTCCCAAATTATGCAGGCAAAAGATCTTCCCTGAGGTAATGGAGCATCAGATTCTCTACTCTAGTTTTGCTAACTTCTTGGCCATAGAGCCTACCTCAAGGGACACTGGGAAGAACTAGAACCTGGAGGCGTTTTCCTGGCACTGCTGGTCAGTTAACTCCATTTCCTCTTCTCAGACCTCTGTACTCTGGCTTTTGCTACTTAACAGAAACTATTCACTTCAAAGTTACTGTTGATCTTTTGATTTTCAGGTCTTTTTTCCTTTTATCAGCCTTTTTTTCTTGGCCCTCTCTGTAGCATTTGACTTTGTGGATACTCTCTCCTCTTTGGGGCTTTGTGACGCTGCTTTCACTTGTTTCTATTTCTACCTGACCACTTCATTTCTTCTCAGAGTCCTTTGTCAGATCATCATCCATATCACGTCCCCTAACATAATGTTGTCCCCTAAGGTCTTGTTCTGGACCCCCTTATACTATATGTATTCAGAAGTTCTGGGTAGTTTTCTTCTTTTTTCTTGAATTATGGTATTGAGGTTTTTTTGAGTTGTGTTTTTTTGGAAGATTTATGATGCTTAAATTATCTTTATGCAACCTGTCTTCCAGATCAATATGTTTTGCTTGTATAAAAGATCATGTTTTCTTTTAATATTAATGCTTTTGTTTCTTTTTTCCCCCTTCACTTCTGTGTATATGTATGACAATCAGTTCTTTTTTTTTTTTTTTTTTTTTGGTAAGGTTTATCAGTAGATAGAGTGTCAGATCTGGAGTCAGGAAGACTCTTCTTCCTGAGTTCAAATCTGGCTTCAGACTCTTACTAGCATTTAATTCTGAGCAAGTTACTTAATCCTTGAGCTGAGACCATTTCCCTTTTGTGTTTGTAGCCCTAGGACCTGGTCCAGTGCCAGGCACATAGGCTGATTGACTCACCACACTTCCCATCCTGCAGCACCAGGCCAGGGCTACAAGCCTCCTGCCCTTCAGCAGTTTTAGCTGGTTTCTGGGCCACTTCATACTCTGTACCCGAAAACTGAAGGTAAAATTGCTGTTTATTAATAGATTTCCGTAGTGTTTTGATGGCGGCCTGCAACTTCTGTTCCAGCTTTTTCCGGACACAATCGGTATTACAGGTGTCTGAATAAGAGATGAATGGGAATAGTTTTTAGTGTAACTCACATTTCATAAGGGCTTGCAAAGTGCTTCCTCACAGCAGCCTTGGGAGGTAGCAAGGATAAGGATTATTAACCTTTTTACAGATGAAGAAACTGCTAAGAACTGAAATGGATGGTCCAAAGATGCTGGAAACTACCTTCCAGAGTTCTGGCTCTTTCTAGGCCAGTTTCTTTCTATTTAAACTCCACAACTGCCTGTAACTCCAGATGGGAGTGAGACCTCCTGAGGGAGTGGCAATCTGCATTGTGGCATCCTGAGCTGTGGGAGGGACCCTTGCCAGGTGATGCCTTAGCTTCCTCAAATATAAACTAGGGGGTAAGAAAGGCAGCCAGCCCCAGGGCTGCTGTGGGGATCAAATGAAAGGTACAGTGACTGCTCTGCAGACCTTAAAGGTCCTGCAAAGGTACACACCTATTATCCCTAGGACTTGCTTGGGATTTCTGATGAGGAACCTCTCCTAATTGGTGCTACCTCTTGTGCATCTCAGTTCTGGAGAGTCTCCTGAGGCATGGAGAAGCTGAGCTCTTTCCTCAGGGTCCTGTTGGTGATCGAGGCCCTGCCAAAGGTGGGTCCTAAGCCATCATCTCTAAGCCCCTGCCACCTCTTTCTTTGGTCACTGTGGCTATTAGCACCGATCTTGAAACTGTCCCGGAGAAAAGCCTCCTTTGGGTTACCGTCCAAATGCATCACCAACTCACAAAGCAGGGACGCTTCCTGATTTCTACCTTTGATCCTAATGACTAAAATGTGCACATGCATTGTAGACACAAATGCATGCATATTTTTGTGTCTGCACATGTCGTTTGCACAAATGTGTACATATATTTGTGTTTGCATGTATTACATGCACATCAATGTATGTGTATATTTGCATCTGCATGTATTATACACACAAATGTGTCTATGTTTGCGTCTGCATGTATCACATGCATAAATGTATGCATCTATTTGTGTCTGCACGCATTGTACACACAAATATGTGTATATATTTGTGTCTGCACGTATCACGTGCACAAATGTGTGGGTATATTTGTGTCTGTACGTATCGTGTGCACAAATATGTGTATATATTTGTGTCTGCACATATCACGTGCACAAATGTGTGGGTATATTTGCGCCTGCACGTATTATGTGCACACAGATGCATGTGTATAACTGTAATACAGCTGGCTTGCGTCACGCCCACGCAGTCACACATATATCCTCGTCACAGCACGATTGCACAGAACAACAAGTCTGTAAGACGATCTGCACACACCTGAGACCTCATCAGACTTCATCTCTACCTCAAACTCGGCCGTGATATGGGACACTTCCTTGGAAGGAGACTTGCGGCCCCGGCGCTTCTTCTTGGAAGAGTCGCACTGGAGGTTCACGAAGGTCACTTGGCAGTTGTCTGTACAAGGGAATTGACCACCTTGGCATAAAAGAGGTACATGAGAGAGACAAGAAGCAGACGGTGGGCATGGCTGGGGTGGCAGGGCTGGGCCTCCATGCCTGGCGCAGGGCATGGGCGAGGTCCTCAAGAAATAGAGAAATCGTGACTGGGTGGATGGACGTGCCATTACCAGAGGCCCCACAGGGGAGGTGGAAGTGATGGCTTCCTTATTAAGTGCCTCCTGCAGTTGGGTGCTGGGCATATAGAGCTCACAAATGACCCTGGCCCCTTCCCCAAGGAGCTCACGGGCTGACAGACATAAGACGGGAACACAACTACAGCACAATAGGACAGGACTAAGGCCGCACGTCCTTGCCTGGCAGCTCCTTGGCACTGACCCGGGGCCAGCTCCATCCACTGAGCCACTCTGGCTTTCAAGAAACATCATATAAAATGCATTTAATGAAGTTAAGCTGTTGCCTCAACAACTCTAATTTTCTGTGATGGGGGAGTGTAGGAATAAAAACAACCAGGGCCGAGAGCCTCACAGGGCACGAGCTAAGAGACCCCCCTTCACTTTGCAGGTGAAGGACCTGAGGGCTGGGCAAGGCCACGGCTTGTCCAATGTCACATAACAGGGTCTTCCTGCTTCTCTGGCCGGTGCAGCAACTTGAGGGAATGTCCCTTCTGTCTTTGTTTCTCTGGTACCTTCCTAGCAAGAGGCCTTATGCTCAGTGAACATCTGTTCATCCCTTGATGAATACATGTCAAATTTCCTGAAACCCTTCTCGCTATGCCTACTTCCTACCAAGAGAGGGACCCATCAGACCCTCTTAATTCAGGACCCTCTTCTTCTCCAAGTCATTAAGATACTCTGCCCACTGGCTCCCATGGGAATGGATGCCAGGCGCCAGCCGCCATGGCAGCCAGGCCACTCACCGAGTAGTGCTTGCTTTCCCACCTCCTTCACCTTATCCTTGCTGCGTCGTCGCAGGTGACATTTAGCATCTCTGATTTTGAAACGGGCTTTCTGCTTGACAGGGGGGATCAGAGGATCTGCAAAAAAGCCCAAGAGAGCACCTCAAAGCAGGGACATCACCCATCTCCTCCCTTGCCCTACCATCCTGCTGTGATTAGTGGTGGCTTGTCAGTTCCTCTGACTGGCAACATCCTGTGATCTTTGGCCTTCTAAGTGACCTGGAAAAATCAGGAAGGGCTCGGAGGGTGTCGAGGATATAGTTATCTGCTGACCATTCTCTAAGCCTAAGACCTCAGGCTACCACCATCCAAGAGACTTTCCTATAGACATCGACCATTCAGAATCAACAACAGAAAGGGAAAGCCAGCCAGACACGAGAACAGTCACCAGCCTGCTGGTCAACCACAGGGACCTGTCATCTGGCTCCCCATGTCTCCTTCCTTTGAATTTCATCAGCTCTGGGGTGTTGCAATCAGCTTTTCTGCACAAAAGCCAAATAACCTTTGTTCTCTTACATTTAATCTCTTGTCTATGGGAAGCTCCAGTGGGACAGGGAGTGCTGCTGCTCTTAGGGTTATTGTCAGTCCCTGCTGCCTTCCTCGGCTTGTCTTTTAGCCAAGTGCCGGCTTTCTTGTGGTAACCAGGCAGAAAGGGTGTATCTCTAGCCACCCCCACATCATCCAAAGGACTCCTAAGTCCTTCTATTTGCTATGAAATCCAACTATGGTATCATCTCCCGTGACTAGAAAGCGAAGCCCTGGAGAGGAAGGTTTCTCTCCCTTTTCTTTTTGTATCCTTAGCACTTTGTGCAGTGCTTAGAAGCTACTGCTTAATGAGTTCTTTTCCTTTCTGTTCTATTTGCTCATTTCTCTTGATGAAATAATAAGCCAGAGGGACTTTGAGTGATTGAGGACTAAAGGACTTTGACTAAAACAACTGGACTTCTTCAATAAGGGGCCCTAACTTATTAAGGGCAGAACCATGGGCCACTTCTATAATGTTCCTGAGTGCTGGGCACATGGAGGCCCATGATTCGTACTCGTTGATTGAATTACTGAAAGCGGATAGTTCTGGAGGAGTCAGTGAAGCTCTTTTTTGCCATTTTTAGCCCCAGCTGGGAGAGGGAATGAACAAAGGGAAGAAGTGGTCATCATTCACTTGCCATTAGTTGGTCAAGACATTGCCCTTCTTGGTCCAGGTATATTTCTACATTTTGCTAGGTTGGAACAAAGAACCACATAACATAAAACAAGATCGGATCAACTTCATCTAGTCCAACTTCCTCTTCTTACAAATAAGGAAACTGAGTCCCAGAGAGGCCATATCACTTGCCAGAGACAAGTGAATTGGATGAGGAAGGCTTACTATCTCCTGCATGGGAAGGGAGATCGAGAGCTGGAAGGGGCCTTAAAGACAATCCTCTTTGGTCCCCTCATGAGGAAACAGGCAGGCAGAAATGGTGTGACTTGCCCAGAGTCACACAGCTAATAAAGGGCAAAAGCAGGATTTGAACTAAGCCCTTCTTGCCCTTAGGCCCAGCACTCTGTCCATCATGCTGAGTTGCCTTTCCTGATAACTGTCTTTTCAAAGATTTTTCAAGGAAATATCTTTTGTTTGCGCTGGAGGCAAATGGCAAGGGCAATTTTAGTGTTTCTTGGGAGTACCCAGAGTTTTCTAGGATTCGCTTAGAGTCTGTGCCAGAGGTGGGGCTTGGACCCAGGTTCTCCTGCTTAAAGCCAGCTCTCTGTCTACTCCATCCACTGCTGCTGAGAAGGGAAACATCCTGGAATCCTGACCAGAAGTTTAGAACCATGAGCTCTTAGGGTCTCCCAAAGTAAAGAAGAGGACAGCGGGGTGACACAGTGCATGGAGCCAGCTCTGGAGTTAGGACTGAAGTTCAAGTCCTAGCTGTGTGACTCTGGTAAAGTCACTTCAATCTATCTGCCTCAGTTTCCCTATTTGGAAAAAGCTGGAGAAGGGAATGGCAAACCACTTCAGCATCTCTCAGGAAAATCCCATATGGTGTCACAGAGAGTCGGATATGATTGAAAACCACTGAAGAACAACAGCTAAAGAAGCTCCTCTCCTACTAGACTGACTGCTTCCCTAACACCCTTTCTGTTCAGTCCGTGTTTGTGGCTTTCTGCATCTTCCCTGGGGCCTGTACAGTATGAGGCTCCGGGCAGTGCTAGATCAAAGAATAAATGAGAGGCGCTACCCGTGCAGCTGGGGACGGTGGAATTGCGTTTCTGCTGTGACTTGCCCTGTTGTCCTGGGACGCCACAGCTCAGTGAGTAGCTGTTCTCTGAATCTGGAAAGAAGAGAAAGAGTGAACACACCGAGGCTCCGATAAAGTCCCTGGGGACGGGGCCCCATCCCAAAGTCCCTTGAATTAACATCTATCTCCCATTTAAGTCAGAAGTTGTCGGAGAATGGAATATTAATAATAATAAAGATAATTATACCCAATAATATGAGGGATGACTGGCCAAAGAGAGTTGAATGTGGGTCCATGTGTATCTAGATATAATTATCTCCATATGACTGATTATGCTTACTTTGGACTGGATCTGAGGTTTCACTGATCTGGGGGTGGCTTGGGAAGGAACCTCCGCTCCCCTCCACAGATCCACTAGTTGTGTGCCATACACGATCTAGTCTAGGGGAGCACAATGAAGATGAGGATCCCTAGGATGTTTCCTGCCATTTCAGTATCTGTGACCCCAAGTGGGGGTCACAGCTGAAAAACAACTGAAGAACACTAGCATAAAGAAGATCCCCTTCTCTTAATGGACCGACCGTCCTTTCTGTCCAGTCAGTATTTGTGACTGCCAAGTTTTGTACAGTCAGAAGGGAACCTGTGCTCCGGTTTTCCTGGCTGAAACCGGCTCTCTGTCCACCATGTTCCATTACCTAGTGGTACAACAACTTGCTAGTAACAGAATGACTGGCACTGGGACAGCCTTTCTTTGGTGCTTCAAAGTCTGTGCAGCACTTTCCCAACAGAAGCCCCACGGGGCTGGCCACGCGAGCATTTTTAATCCCCGTTTTACAAGTGAAGATGCAGACGCTCAGAGGGATGAGAGCAAGTGCATTGCTCAGGATCACACACTTAACAGGCAGCAAGAACTGGGGGCAAATTCAGGTGCCTCACACTCTCAGTTTGGGGCTCTTGGGACAATAAGAAGGATCCTGTATATCTGCAAACTGCTTCTTTTCTTTTCAAAACAAACTTTCAATGCCTCCCCATCCAAATGCCCCTGTGACATATTCTGTTGTGTAATAGAAAGACCTGAATTTGTAGTCAGATGGGATCTGGGCTCAAAGCAAAACCACTTCATGATTCTGTCACCCTTGGCTAGTTACTATTTATGTCTGAGCCTTACCTAAAGAAGGAGGGATAGTCCAATCGGTATGCCTCTAGTTCCCCTCCACTGCTGTGATGTTCAAATTAAGTAATGTACAGGATATATATTAGAACACTTTATCAAAACCCCATTTCACAGATGGGACAGCTGAGGTTCAAGGAGGTGAAATAGCTCTCCAAAAGATGCCCAGGTGATCAGGGCCAAACTGAGATTCAAATTTTGATCTCCCAATTAATCCAGTGCATTTTCCACCCTCAGATCCAATCCAATCTAATTAGCATTTATTAAGCACCTACTATGTGTTGACAAGCCAAAAAAAAGTTCCTCAGGAGTTTACATTTCCCTGCAGGGATCTAACATATATTGAGATTAATAAAAACATGGCAACGTGATGAAAGCAGAGTGCCAACAACTAAAGGGATCAGGGAAGGCTTCCTGTAGAAGGGTACAGGACCTAGGAGGTCAGGGCTCTGCCCCATCTTTCTTATGTTTGACTAGAAAAGTGAGAAAATCCCAAATTCTCTGGTTCTAGCCAAAGGAGAGGAATTCCTGTCTCCCCTCCCTTGGGGAAGGACATGGTAGCTGCTGGAATTACCTGGAATAAAGAGCGTGTTGGAAGGGCAGGCCAGGAAGCAGGTCTCCAGGCCTCCGGTCCTGCTGCAGGCCAGCTGGATTCGGGGGGCTGCCTTTGCACCAGGGAGGCATTTCACTGTCTCTGAGGAGGAAGACACAAAGGTCACATGCAAGGGCATCCCCCAGGATCCTCCAGGGATTCTCCTGATCCTTGCAGGGATCAGGAAGGTGAAAGGACCTGGGGTGGGGGAAGGTGGTTCTCAGCGCCCACTGCCCCACATCCTGGAGGTCACTTCACCAATTGTCAGCGCAGGCCCCAGGGGAGAGAGGAAGGATGTTCAGGCCACCAGGTGAAGGAGAGAAGACTCCCCAGAAGAGCCATAGCCATGTTCCTGACCAGCCTGGACAGAACGTTACCTTTAGGTTCATTACAAGAGGCAGAGACCTCCTGATCAGATCATTTCTGTCGTCCTACATTGTGGCAACTAGGGCAAGGACTGGAAACATGGGGATTGGTTGAGGGAGCCGGAGGGGGCCCGGGGATGAGAAATGTAGATCATGATCGCTACTTATCAGTATCTAAAAGGGCCATCATGGAGCAAAGGCCTGGAACGTGTCTGTTCTGTCTGGACTGGGCAGAGCTGGAAGCAATGGGTGCCAGTGGGGAAGCAGATTTAACGGAGGTTGAGCCATTCCTGGAGGTGATGATTTCCCCCTCAATGGGACTCTACAAGTGGAGGCTGTACTGAGCCCTTTTGTCAGGGACCTTGTTTAGGCTAGACTGTATTTTTTTTGATTCTCTAAATCTACGATCCTACGATCTCAAAACCTTGAACTTGGTTCCTGTGCTGGGGTTTCCAGACCTTCCACAGCACTGATCCCCTTCGTTGTCCAAGGCCCCACCCCTGGGGATGGGGAAGCAATTGGGACTTACTCACCAACACAATCCTTCTTGTTCCAATGGAGCTTCCTTCCAGGAGGGCAGGCACACTCATAGCTGCCCATCGTGTTGATGCACCCATAGTCACAGCTGCCATTATTGATGCTGCACTCATCAACATCTGGAGGCACAGAGGGACAGACCTGGTGAGGTCAGAGGGCAGGCGATAAAGTGGAAAGAACATTTTCTGGGAAGGTTCACCAGGAAAAGAGAAGGCAGACATCCAGAAACGGAGTCACAGGGGCAGACACCATAATGACGGAGTAGAAGGGATGCACTGGACTCGGGGACAGGAGATGGGGGTCAAGTTCTCTAGGCTTTGCACTTCCTCTTGTGTGTCCCTGGCTGGAGTGTAAGATCCTGGAGGGCAGGAAGGGTTTGTTTTGATTTTGGCTTTGTGTGTTCAGAGCCTGGCACATAGTAGGTGCTTAATAAGTATTTGTTGAATGCCTATTGTTCCTTACTGTGTGACCTTCCCCTCTCTGTCCCTTAGTTTCTTCTCTGAGACTACTACTGGGGCTGGCTGGGGAGGATGGCGATGATCAGTTGAGATCACGTGCGCAAACGCAGCGGTATTGTCAGTCTGTGGCCCTTCATCAGATGGACAGGCTCATGGAGACGTGCTCAAAGGCCTTGCCAAAGGGATTCCCACCCAACTTTGCTGGCTCATTTCATCTGACACCTTTCACAAAATCGCCACTCCAGATAAAATGGCCTCGGAATGAATGGTCTCTCGGCCTCCGTGACGCTGGTTGTACCTTCCAAATACCAGGTCTCTCCGAATACTTTTCCTCCCTCAGAGCCCATCTCAGGCTAACGAGAAGTCTTCCTGGAACTTTCCAGGCAAGTTAGTATTCTCTCCAATTACTTTGAATCCACTGAGCTCCTGGCCTCCCACCCCAATGGGACAGAAGGTTTTTAAAGGCCAGGAGGATTTCATTTTGGTCTTTGTATACTGAGGGCTGATACAGGACCTCACACACAAGAGACTTTCAGCACTTCTTGAATCAAATGGACCAGACGCCGACATAACTACCTCTAGGCACACAGAGTCACTCACATAACTTCTACAGTCATGAATACCCCAGGGGACGGCCATTCACTGGTGGCTGCTACCCTGGTACTGCCGCACGTGCAGCCCACAGTCCTAGCGGCTCCCAGCATAAGGAGGCCCAAGGGGCCTTTCACACACAAAATGGCAAGTCAGATCACAGTTTTAGAGCTGGAAGGGGCCTCGGAAATGATACCCCTCAGGAGGAAAAAGGCCCTGACGGAAGAAGTGACTTGATTAACTTGGGAGAATGAGGTCAAAACAAAGTCTTCAGCTCTGTCCTTTATGGCCTTCAAAGGTTGGGGAGGTTTCCCTCTCCCCAAGCCCAGGGCGCAGCCCCAGGGAGAGGACAAGAGAATGTCCGAGGTGCTCTTCCCCCATGTCTTCTCCCCCTTTTCTAGGGCACAGCTTCATTTTCTAACTTTCCTCCTTCTTCCCCATTCTGTACAGCTACAACCAAGATTACTGCCCCTCCCCTCCACTCCTAGTTGATTTACCTAACATGATTTACCACAGCTCTGGCCCTCCTCTCCCAAATATAGAGCTTCTCATAATGAACCGCACTCTATTATATTCTAGTATAACGATGACTTGATTCAAGCCCATTATAGCTTTATACTTTTAAATTATGCTATTTCTATGTGGTTTAGTCTATAGCATAATTCTCTCTTTTTTGGGACTTAAAACTATCCCTTTCAAGCTTTAAGAGAAATGCCCCTGTTAGAGGAAATTAAAGTTTGGGTAAACAATCCCTTATTCATTCCTGCTACGTTGGAGCCACCATAAAAGGCAGAATGGAGCAATGGGATCCTGGAGATTGACTATAAGCCTCAGCTCGGCACTAAAATCTTAGTTTCTTAAAGCTCTCCTTTTGGGGCCTCAGTTTCCCCAACTAGACATCTAGACATGAGCCAAGAGATTTGGGTCTCTTTTAAGTCTTATGTGGCCATGAGAAAAAATTTTAACCCTTATAGGTTTTAGTTTCCTCACCCATAAAATGGGGATTAAAATATTTGTTTGATCTACTTTGTAGGATTGTTAGGAGGAAAGTACTTTGTAAATCTTAAAGTGCTACTTAAATGAGATATTATTATTATTATTATTATTGCTGTGCTCTTGCCCTTGAGTCCATATTCTTTACAATGGTGCAAGCTCTAAAACTATCATTCTCTCAATCAAAAGTCAAATATCTGTCTGAAAAAAAAAATGATCCTTATCACAGAGACCTTAAATATCTTAACCCAAAATATGAAGCTCTAATGGTGGACATTTAGGGCTTGTTGTTGGCCATTAAGAAGTTGTTTTGCATCCAGGAGCCTGTTTTGGGTGCTTTCCTGGAGCCTTTCAAATCAATTTGTTCCTCTACTTTTGGGGTCTGGTCCTGCCACTCAAATACTCTTCCCTTTCCCTCTTGCCTCCTTCCCTCAGCACCTTGACTAACATTACCGTAAAGGATAATGCATTAAATAGAACTGTTAGAATTGAAAGGGGACCTTACTTAGAACATAGGACATGGAACATTAGACTTAGAAAGGGCTCTGGAATGGACAGTATTGGAGCTGAAAGGAAATTGTTTGGTCTAATATCTTCATTTTACAGATCAAGAGGCTAAGGCTCAGAGAAAGAGAGTGACTTGCCCAGTGTTAATTTAATTTCTAATTATTTTTAATTCGTTCTCTGACATTATTCAATTGCAGCTTAATTTCTTTACCCCTTGAGGGATCGTTGCCCAGTTGCCTACCCTACTTCTGGAAGAATCAGGCCTCCCCCTACCCCCTAAAGAAGGAACGACTCCAAACCTCCGCAGTGGGTCAGGCCATATAGAGTGTAGCCCTGGTGACACAGGCACTCAAAGCTGCCCGGAGAGTTGATGCAGGTGTGGTCGCAGGTCCTCTCGAAGGAACACTCGTCTATGTCTGCAGGAGGAAGGGAGAAAGGTCAGAACTTTAGAATCATCATCACAGAGTTAATGGGATGGTCAGAACAGGTGCCTTTTCTTTCAGGCTTTCTTTGAAGGCTCCCAATGATGAAGCACCCGAGGCAGCCCAAAACATTGCTGGACAGCTCTCTCAGGCATTTTCCCCCTTCCATTGAGCTGAAATGTGCTTCCTTCTAACATTTCTCCATTGACCTAATTGTCCTCCATAGGACAACTTCTTAGATACTCAGGTTTTCACTAAGTCTCAGAGTAGGATGGGAATTGAAGATACCTGGTCTAACCTCTCCCTGAGCAGGAATCCTCTCATGGTTAATGAGCCGTTAAGCAACAAGCATTTATTAAACACCTACAAATGCCAGCCACTGTGCTAGTTCTGGGAATACAAATGCAAAATGAAAGAATCCCTGCCCTTGTGGAGCTTACATTCAAATTGGTGAGAAATCATGTATATGCATAATAAGCATATATAAAATATGTACAAAATGAAAACTGGGTAATTTTGGCAGGCACTAGTAGCTGGGGAGATTGGGAAAAACTTCATGGTGGCTTGGAGCTGAGTTTTTAAGGAAACGAGGGATTTCAGGAGGTAAAAATGAGAAAGGAGAGCCTTCCAGTCATGAGAGATGGCCAATGCAAAGGCCTGGGGACAGGAGATGGGGGGTTGTTTAGGGGGCCAATAGGGTGAGACTGTAGACTTGCCCTTTATGGTGATCCCTTTGGCAGCTGTGTGGATTGATTGGAGTAGTGAAAGTGGCCAGCCCTAGAAACTGGAAGATGAATGCATGTCCATCAATTGGAGAATGGTTGGGTAAATTATGGTATATGAAGGTTATGGAATATTATTGCTCTGTAAGAAATGACCAGCAGGAGGAATACAGAGAGGCTTGGAGAGACTTACATCAACTGATGCTGAGGGAAATGAACAGAACCAGAAGATCGCTGTACACTTCAATGCTGTATGAAGAGGTATTCTGATGGAAGTGGAAATCTTCAACATAAAGAAGATCCAACTCACTTCCAGTTGATCAGTGATGGACAGAAATAACTACACCCAGAGAGGGAACACTGGGAAGTGAATGTAAATTGTTAGCACTACTGTCTGTCTACCCAGGTTACTTATACCTTTGGAATCTAATACTTAACATGCAACAAGAAAATGGGATTTACACACATATATTGTATCTAGGTTATACTGTAACACATGTAAAATGTATGGGATTGCCTGTCATCTAGGGGATGGAGTAAAAGGAGGGAGGGGATAATTTGGAAAAATGAATACAGGGGATAATGTTATAAAAAAATTACTCATGTATATATACTGTCAAAAAAATTATAATTATAAAAATTTAAAAAAAAGAAAGAAAGTGGGCAGCCAAAAAGATGCTGGCTTTAAACTCTCCTTGAAGAATTCCAGTGACAGAGTCTTGGGTAATCCTCTGTACTGCTGAGCATCTCTCAGGGGGAAGCTTTGTCCAGCTGAAATAAGCCTTCTGTACCTCCCACCCTCCCCACCTTGCAATTCCTTCCCACTGGCTTGCACATAGCAGACACCTAAGTTGTGTTGAATCGGACCAGATGTTCAGAAATTCAGCCACTAGATGTCAGTGCAGATTGTCAAAATCAGGCTGCTCATCCAACTTTGGATTTGGAATTGCCCAGATTTGAGACTACTTGCTATGATAAGATGCAGAACCATAGATTTGGAACTGGAAAAGACCTTCACACACTTGCAGAATTGGAGAATTGGAAGGAGACGGTCGGTTTTAATTCATGTGCTAAAGGAAGCGCCGCTCCATCAACACACCTGACAAATGGTCCAGACTCTCCTTAAGGAGGATGATCCATCCCTCAGGAGGAAAGTCATTCTACTTGCTGTCTAACAAATCTCATTGTTCTAAAGTTTCTACTGACATCATCTCTAAGGTTCCCTCTTTACAATTTCTTCCTACTGCTGCTGATTCTGCCAAAGAGAACAAATTAAATCTCAACTCCATGTAATATTTCTTAAAATACTTGAAGATAGTTTCCAAAATCCCAACTCTTCTCTTCTCCAGGCTAATTATGCCCAGATTCTTTATCAGATTTTCAACGGTCCCTCACTGTTATGATAGCCTTCTTTTAGACACTTGTTTTTCTAGTTTTTAGTTTTATAAAGCTTTGGTACCCAGACCTGAAGTATATGCTACAGATGTGGACTGACAAAGGTAGAGCTCAGTGGGAATATTACCTCCATTTTCCTGGAAGTCCTGCCCATGATTTTATTAGCTTTTGTGCCAGTCACAGCCCACTGCTAACTCATCATATTGAGCTCTTGCTGGCCACCAAAACTCCCAGATCTTTTTCAGAACTACTGATGTCTATCCAGGCCTCCTCTTGCAAAGCTGATTTTTTTTGGGTACCTAAGTATAAAAATTTAAAAGCCAGTTTTAGCTTGAGTCAGCAAACAAGACTGTATTTGGCCTTGAGGTTATTGCTTGGTGATTCCTATCTAATAGCCTGTCAAGATCCTTTTGGAACCTGATTGCCATCTAGTATATTAGCTTACCCCCTTCCTATCCCCCCCAAACATACTCCAGCTTTTGTCATTTGCTAATTTGATGAGCATGACATCTGTTCATTTATCTGAGTCATCCATAAAAATGTCAAACAGCAACCAGGGGCTAATCCTTGGGGCCTCCTGCCACAAAGACATAAAATCATTAACGTCTGATTTTTGATTCTGGCCATCCCATTAGCTCCGAATCCATCTGATTGTAGTGCCATCTACTTCAATGTGGTCTGGGGCTACTAATTCCCATATAAGGATCCCTATGGCAGGGGTATGCTGGCTTAATTGTCAAATGTCCTATTACCTGGTTTTATTGTATTTTTATTTATTTTGTTAAGTAGTTCCTAGTTTGTTAAGTATTCCTCGGTTTAATCTGGATTGGGCCACACTCTGGAGTGTTGTGGACTGTGGCTGTTTGCTATATCTCATCTGGTCCATATCTCTCTATTTTATCCACAAGAATAGAATAAAATATTTGAATAAAAGTTTTGCAAAGATCTAAGTAAATTATATCTAAGACTATATGTCTTACGTCTCTATCATCTACCTACCTACTTACCTACTTACCTAGCTGTCTGTCTGTCTGTCTGTCTATCTATTTCTCCATCTGTGGAGCAAATTGAAAATCCTTGAGGAGAAGTGCCTTGCCCAGAGTTTGCCCTGGTGGTAAGCGGAAGAACTCATTCTTGGTACCATGCCAAATGTCATTTGTTTTTAAGACCATTATTGAGGAAGTCCCAGTACAGTGAGGGGTTTTTTGAGTTCTGGTTCTGACGTTCTACCTCTGGGCCTCTGTTTCCCTAACTGTAAAAAGAAGGGGTCAGACTAGATGGTTTTTACAAGCCCTTTCATCTCTAAACGCCTTTGATTCCATGAATCCAAATGTCTAGATGTTGTTTTAAGGAAATGAGTGAGCCGATGCTCCCCTGCTGCCACAAGCCGGCGCTCTTCAGCCATCAATGCCAGTTTTGCCCACTGTTCCCAGGCACCCCAAGCTGAGTGTAGCCCGTTCTTGTTACAGAGGAGATGTCAGAAAACAGCAGCTGGGCAGGAGGCGGATGGCTTCCACCAGAGAACAGCTGGGGGAGAGAGAGGTCAATCCGGTGGTCAAGCAGACCCCTTCCTTGTGTGGAGGGCCGTGGTCTAGGAGCTGATAGTGCCTGACCCTAAGGGGCTATTTCTAAGGAGCTGTCCAGTAAGGAGGAAGTTCTGGGGGGTGTGGGTAGGGGATGAGATAGGGCAAGTAATCTCAGGCAATTAAATTCAGTTCAATTCAGTAATGCTTATTACGTGCTTACAGTTCACAGAGTTATGCAGTAATATTGTTTTGGGATTTAACATATGATAAATTCATATGATAATTTCCTTTAAAGGAAAAAGATTCAAGGAAGGAGGGATCCAAGAACTGGGACTTGAAGGAAGAGAAGAATTTCAATAGCTAGAGATGAAGAGGGAGTATATTCTAAGTATATTCTAAGGTTTATAATAATGCATATAATTAGGGGTGAATAGAATGAATTCAGAGAATAGCTAAGAGTCTAGTTTGGCTAGAACATAAGAGTAGGTGAAACAATATAAAATGAGACTGGATGGCGACAGGATGAATCTAAATTGCGGAGGGCTTTAAACGCTAGGAAGGATGAAATTGGTGAACAGCTGATGGCCCCCATTCTTTAAGAGGCTAACATCTCAGGATTGTGGCCCCTTTTACCCTGGAGCCAGAATCTCTTGCCATCCTAGATGTTGGTGAAAATATTTTATAGCCCTTCCTTTAATCCTCTGAAAAAAAAAAACAAACCAACCTTGATTTCCAATGAATAATATTTATACAGCCCATGGGCCGGACATTCCCTACCCCTGGTATAGACAAAATTGTGAATGTCCCTCTTTCCTTAGGCAGGAGAGTATAAGATAATCCATCTAATGTATCATAGTAACTTTTCAGGAAAATAACGGTCAACCAAAAGCAACAGGATAAAGTAAACCATGAAAATGATGGATTTGTAGAGCATGAGAATCTTCCCATGTCAGTGATGTAAATGTCCTAGGAGCCACCTAATGCCACATATACTTGAAAAAGAAGATGCTCTGTGACAAATCTGATGACATATCCCCCTCCTAAGTCAGGGTTACAATTGAGGAAGGACACGAGTAAAGTAGAGAGGGCCACTAGGGATTGCCAGTCAGCAGGACTCGGGTTGAGGAAATAATTGGAGGGATTGGAAAGGTTTAGCCTGGAGGTCTGCAAGCAGGGATGTGGGGGGAGAACTTTAGTACATCTCTAAGGCGCCGTGACTTTCTGCACGAAGCATTTTTGTAAGGACTAAAGGGGCCATGGTATGAAAAGAACTTTGTAAAGTGTCCAGGGCTCTCAGTTATTATTCCTGAGGCAGTGAAAATGAACGGGAGGGGGTTCTCCTGACAAACTTCAGACCTTTATATAGCAAGAAGGGACTCTACACTATGTAGGCTGACACCTCAGATCACGCCCTGAGCCTGGAGCCAAGTGACAAGGACTTTTAAGTCACTTCTAAGATGCTTTATAGTCACAACTGGAAATTAGATTAGGAGCCATGGCAATTGCAGATCCATAGGCCACCTTTAGAGGTTTGCCGGGAGCTTTCTACGTTCTGGTCCTTGTGCCAAATGGGGTCAATACCTGGGCCACCTCCTCTTTGACCTTCCTTGTCCGAGTCCCTCAGAAGCGAAGAAGTAGCAAGGACCAGGGGACCTTGGATCCCAGAGGCACAAAGCTACAGAAGTGCTGTAAAACCAGAGGCTGCCCTCCACGACCAGGGGTCTCAGCTCTCCTTGTAGGCAGCTTGTGGCCTGGGCCTCTCGAGCTGAGGCTGCCTCTGCCATTCACTCAGGCTGTGATCTTGGCCAAGCCATTGCTTTTCTCTTGCGCTCAGTTTTGTCCTCTGAAGTGAGGGGCTGGATTAGGTGATCTCAAAGGTACCCTCTTGTTCCAAAGCTAGGGGCCTCTGGGGTCTTTTTTCTTTGATTCATTACCACGCAGAGCCACCCCCAACAACATCGAGTGCCTTCATTCTCCCTCTTCAGGACTGCCAGCATATGGGGGAGCAGATAATTGAAGGGGGGCTTTAGGAAGAATTACCTTGACAGGTCCGTTCATCTGTTAGTAGCTTATAGCCCTTCTGGCAGCTGCATTCAAAGCTTCCCACCGTGTTCCTGCAGAAATGGTCACAGCCTCCACTGTTCACCAAGCACTCATCAATGTCTGCAGGGATAAAGAGGAAAAGTCAGTCCATGGGAAAAACCGACAGGGGGGCAGCTCGATGGCGCAGGGGATAGAGCACTGGCTCTTGAGTCAGGAGGACGGAGGGCAAATCCATCCTTGGACACTTAACACTGCCTAACTGCATGACCCTGGGCAAGTCACTTAACCCCAATTGTCTCAGCAAGAAAAAAATTAAAAAACAAAAAAGCAACAATAACAAACAAACAAACAAACAAAAAGCCAAACAGACATATATGAGCCCTCCAGCCTCACAAGATCAAGTATAATCCCTGCGTTTCATGGATGAGTCCCAGGGGTGCAGAACAGAAATCACACTTTGTGGCCCTCTGTGATTTCTCCAGAATCAGTGACTTGGGAACAAGTGATTGTGAGTTCCAGAGTTAGTGGGTGAGCTTTGCTGAGGCAGGGTAGTGCGATAGAGATTCCAGAGACCTGGGTTCTAGTCTCAGGCAGGACCAGGAACTGTGGGCCTGCTGTCTAATCCTAGACGTGGCAAATGTTGGCAGGAGCTCCTTGCTTTTCCACCCAAGGCAGCTCCAGGAAACACGGCACGGATCCAGTTAGTCTTCTGAATTACCAGAAGGGGATGGTGATGTTGGCCAACCTTTCTCATCACACCGGCACTCAATGCCTTCCCAGCTTTCTAGGAGGAGCTTCTCTGAGCCTCACTCAGAGAACCGAGGCTGCAGACGCGTTCTCTGAATAAAAGTCAGCCCCTCTCCATTTAAGGGCCACCCCCTTTCTGTGGTTTTACTTTGGCCCCCTTCTCTCTGCAGTATCTTTTTCTGTTGGGTGTGTCTGTTGGAGGGGGGTTACTCAGAATCAAAGAATGTCAAAGCTGAAAGGAGATGTAGAGATCATCATTGCTCATGATTATGTGCTCAGTGAGAAACTGAGGTTCAGAGAATGGGATGGGCTGGCTACGGTTACTCCACCAGGACGTAGCAAAGCAAAAAGTGAGCCAGGGGTTTCTAGCTTAAAATCTTCAGAGACTTTTTCTATCTTTCGTGTGTTCCTGCACCGGAAATTAAGGACCTCAGATACTGTAGAAACAATTTAGAGAAATAATTTTTTCTTAATTCATTCATCAAATTGTTCCTGAATGACAAGTATGTACATAGGATATGTTCAGCCTATACATATAAATATATACAATTTGTGAAGTTAATTCGACATGATGTCAAATATCTCCAGGTAGGAACAAGGTGAGAAGCACTGTGATGGAGGGGTGCTAGTCCGATAATCAGGAGACCCAAGTTTCAATACTTTCAATTTGTGACACGGCTTCATAAGTTTAATCACAATGCAAAATGCAGTCTAGAAATGCAGTCTTAGCCTGTGGCTGTCAGACATGGAGCAGCTCTTTATCATGGATCAAATTATGTCTCATTTAGCATTTATGCCCAAGGTACTGTGTTGTAGATCCCTGCCCTCAGGAAGCTTGCAGCATAGGGAGAAAAGATAGATTGAGAAAGAGAGTAATAGAAGATCTTATAACAAGGTTCAAAAAGGTGAAATAGAAAATGAGAACCAGAGGGGAAGTAAGAAAAGGAATTAGGGAGGATAGAGAGAGAAAAGGAAGGAGGGAAATAGAGGGAAAGAGACAGAGAGATACAGAGAGAAACAGGAAGAAAGAGAAAGATAAAGGCTGAAATAAAGAGACAGATACAGAAGAGACATACAGAGATAAAGGCAGAAAGACAGGGAGGAAGAGGAAGGAGAGTCAGAAAGACAAAGAGAGACAGAGAGGAAGGGAGAGAAGGAAGAAGAGAAAAAAGAGACATAGACATAGAAAGAGAGAGAAAGAGAGAGAGAGAGACAGAGAGAGAGAAAGAGAGAGAGAAAGAGACAGAGAGACAGAGACAGAGAGAGAGACAGAGACAGACAGAGACAGAGACAGAGAGAGAGACAGAGACAGAGAGAGACAGAGACAGAGAGAGAGAGACAGAGACAGAGAGACAGAGAGACAGAGACAGAGAGAGAGACAGAGAGACACACACACACAGAGAAAGAGAGAGAGACAGAGACAGACAGAGAGACAGAGAGAGAGAGAGACAGAGACAGAGAAAGAGACAGAGAGAGAGACAGAGAAAGAGAGAGAGAGAGAGACAGAGAAAGAGACAGACACACATACAGAGAGAGACAGAGACAGAGAGACAGAGACAGAGAAAGAGACACACACACAGACAGAGAGACAGAGACAGAGAGAGAGAGAGAGAGAATCAGTATTGTTAGGGAAAACTTCACCTGCTGAATTCCCATCCTGCTTTTAAAGTCCAGATCAAAGGTCCATCTCCAGGAGGCTTTCTCCATCATCTCATCACCAGATCATTAATGACTTCTCCTCTCAGATTCCACGTGGCACATTGCATGTTTTAATATACTTACATTGTTATTACAACTCAGAATTAGTGCACTAGAATGTGAATTCTATAGGGGAAAGGAGTGTATCCTAAACAGCACTCTGCATACAGGAGTAACTGCTAACTCCATCTCTTCAGGCTCATTAATCCCTGTCTGACTTCTCTGCACTGTCCACTAATTTTGACCAGAATCCTGCCTGTGGCCACATCTCTCACGCTCATTTCCTCCTCTGCCTAATCACCTCTCACCTGGATAACCCCTCCAGGGTTACACGACTAGTGAGTGCTGGGATAGAATTCAAAGCCAGGTTTCCTCTACTCCCAAACTCCTCACTCTCTCCAGTGGCCACATTGCCTCTGGCTGAGGATTTTGAAGAATGGGATTTCTGTACAATTTGGGCTGGAGGATCTAAGAGATCCCTTGCAACTCTGTTTGTGAACTTCTGTTTTCTCATTTGTGGAGCAGAAATAACAGTACTTGTTAAATTGGATTGTTGGAAGGATCCAATAAGATGATATTGAAATGGTTTAGAACCATAAAATGTCGCGTAAGCCGCCATTGTCTCTTCTGTTATGGTTTGTTATATTTTTGGTTCTGCTCTTTAGTCAACAAGGTCTTCTCAGCCAAATCCTGGGATATCTGTGTTGGGATTTCCTTCTGAAACTTGGGTCTTCTGAAATGTACAGGATGCAGCCACTAACTGTGAAAACATTTGGAACAACCCAGAGTCCTGAACCACCTTCCTCTGTGTTTCTTTCCATTGGCTGTGACAGCACTGATAGGGAGGAGGAAAACGATTCTCTCAGTGGAGAAGACCGAGAATGGGACAGTTCAAAGGAAAACACTCGGCCTCCTGCCGACTCGGGCTACAATTGGTTGGCTTAAATTCCATCCTCTCCCCACCTTCCCCAACTATTTTTCTTTCCATTGCTATAAATAT
Source organism: Sminthopsis crassicaudata (assembly GCF_048593235.1). Taxonomy (NCBI): domain Eukaryota; kingdom Metazoa; phylum Chordata; class Mammalia; order Dasyuromorphia; family Dasyuridae; genus Sminthopsis; species Sminthopsis crassicaudata. The sequence continues at coordinate 303,903,190 of NC_133621.1, read as the reverse complement.
TGTTCTGTAGGAGGCATGTAAGATAGCCAATCATTCTTCTTGGAGGAAAAGGAGGAGGGAAGGTGAGGGGGAAAGGAGGCGCCCCAGTTTGCATGATTTCACCATAGAGTTTCAGAGCTGGAAGGAACCTGAGGGCTCATGTAGTCCAATCCTCTCATTTTATGGAGGAGGAAACTAAGACCCAGAGTTCCTTGGTGTCTCCACCATCATCAGATGAGTGATGAGAGACCTGGGACTAGCACCCAAGCATGTGATAACAAATCTAGTTCTCTTTTTACTGCATCCGGCTTATTCTCCCATCTTTTTGTACAGCCGAGGGATATCTCTGCCCAGAATTTCCCAAAGCAGAGCCATGAAAGAGACTGTTGTGGTCTCACAGGGACCCCAGAAGTTTTCGAGGTGAGCCCATCTTTGAGCAAAGATCATCTCTGATGCATTCCTCAGTTATCTCCTGGGCCATCTCGTTCCATTCTTATTTTAGGACATAATTTCTTAAATTTAGCTAACATCTGCCTCTCTGAAACTTCCTTCCATGGCTCTTAATTCTGTAATTCGGGAGTAAAATCCAATCTCTCTCCTAGAAGAAAGTCCTGCAGATCACTGAAGACACTGGGAAGCATGGCTTCCCAGTACAGCCTTGGTCTAGTGCCGTCCTGACGGTCCTCAGACCATCTGTGTCCAGAGGGATTGTTATCTAGGACTGTGGGTATATATATTATATTGAGCCAAAACTGACCCTCTATAACTTGAAGACAATCATAAACTCCTAGAGTCTCAGAGTGTAAAGAACTCTCAGAGGTCATCTAGTACAGTATCTCCACCAACTTGCAGGTATCACTGGTATAATATCCTTGACCCAGATGCCCCAGAATGGGTGGAGAAAATAATAGGAATCAGCCACTTTTCCCTCCCGACTAAGGTGAAGATAGACCTGTGGTAGGTTGTTCAGTTTTCTGAGCCCCTTCTTCTGAAAACCTGAACCAGGAGCAGTTGGGCTGGAACAAATCAGACAGGCAGAATCGAGCCTGACTTCAGGTTTCATCACGACTTCCTTCTGTCTTGGTACATGCTATATACGGGTAATAGAACACCCCAAGACTCAATCCGGAGCCCAACGAGACTCCTTTGGGAGTCTACCTCCCCTGTTCATTCCCTGAAATGGAGTAGTGAGTGATACAAGTGAAGAAGTCCCTAGGGTGTAGTGGGAAAGATTCCTGGCCATGAAGTCTGCTCCTTCTACTAGAACCCTCCCAACCAGGGTGACCAAAGGTCACATTGCCACCTATTAAAGTTTCAATTACCCTATTGGTTATATGAGTGGGTTGGATGTCATGGTTTCTAAGACTCCTTCCTAGTCTGACAATGGTGATTCTGAAACCTAAGACCAGCACTGAGGACCATTATTTCAGGCCTCCTAGATTTAAGCATTTGCCCTGGCAGCCGCTTTACTAATTCATGCCAAATGCTCTCTATGTCAACTAGTTAGCTACTAGTTTGGTGTACAGGCAACCAGTACAATGCTTGCTGCAAAATAAGCACTGGATAAATGCATTTCCTTCATTCACCTGTTCATTCATTCACGCACTCATTCCAAATAATAGTCTGTCCCTACAAGCCACCAAGTCGTAGCATCTTTCCTATTCAATGCAACTAGGATAAGAAGGGGAGGTATCAGTTGGGGGGAAACAATCTTTGCATCAAATATCCTATGAAAGTCTGAAAACCAGCATATTTAGGTAATTAACATAAATAATATAATTAATATTTTGTATATATAATATAATTAATAATATAGGTAAATAAATAAATTAGGTAAATAATATAAATTAATATAAAGTCAAGAGTATTTTCTAATAGACACAAGGTCAAAGTATATGAATAAACTCTCAGAAGAATTACAAAACGTTAACAACCGTAGAAAAGATTGCTACAAATCACTAATAATAAGAGAAATGAATATGAAAGCAACTCTCAGGTTTTACCTTGTACCTACTAGCCAATTAGGCAAACATGCCAAAAGATGGAAATGATCAAGGTTGGATTAGACAGGCAGGCACACTAATTCACTGTGGGGGAGTTATGATTTAGTACAAATTTTTTGGAAAGCAATTTAGAATTATGCTAGAAACAGATTAAAATGTCCATATCCTTTGATTCAGAGATCATACTGTGAGGCATATATTCCAAGGAGTTCAAAGACAGAAATAAAATCCTATATTTATACCAAAATTCTAGTGCTTTTTGTTTGGGTTTATAGCAAGTGTTCATTGATTGGGAATGGCCACACCAATTGTGGTACATGAATATATTAGAATATTATTTTGACATAAGAAAGAACGAATTTGAAGGATCTCGGGAAGCTTGGGAAGACAGTGATCTATGCACAGTGCAGAAAGGAGATTCAGGAAAACAGACAGAGATGATGATCACAACAATGTCAGTGGAAAGAACTAAAAGCCAAAAGAAAGCATGATATTCATTATAATGACCAAGATCAATCCTGGAGAAGAGTTGAAAAAAGGTACCTTCTCTCTCTTTGCAAAAGTGGAGGGAACATGGGGATGAAATCTTCCATAGAAAGCAATTTCTAGGGTTGTCTTATTCCCTTTCTATTTTTAGTTTTTATTACAAAGGGTGGTTTTGGATGAGGGTGCTGTCATTAGAAATGAAGGTGATAGAAAAACCAAAGATATCCTTGACCATTTAAAAAATTAAAAAAAGGGGGCAGCTAGGTGGTGCAGTGGATAGAGCACCTGCCTTGAATTCAGGAGGACCAGAGTTCCAATCTGGTCTCAGACACTTAACACGTCCTAGCGGTGTGACCCTGGGCAAGTCACTTAACCCCAGCCCCAGGAAAAAAAAAATTTAAAAAAAGGACGAGTGAGATGATTTCCTCCTCTTCCTCCTCCTCCTCCTCCTCCTTCTTCTTCCCTCTTTCCCCCTCTCTTCCTGTCAATTGTGTAACCTCCATGAAAAATACATATACTCCATAAAAACAAATTCCCGCATTGACCACATCCAAAAAGGTGTCTCTTATACGACATTTCATCTTTAGTCTCTTTGTGTTTTTTCCTAACATAGATCAGAAGTTTAAGATCAGAGTTATTTTTTTTTTGCATAATATTTTTGTCTTTCTTTAGATTGTTTTCCTAGTTCCCCTCCATTTCTCTCCACCAGTTCATAGAGCTCTTCCCAGTTTTCTTTCAATCTATCCATTTCATCATTTCTTATTGCACAACAATATTCTGTTCCATTGCTATTTATGTTGGTTTAATCATTCTCAAGTAGATTGGCAGCCCTTTAAGTTCTACAATTGTATTTTTATTTTTGGCTACAAAGAAAATAATTATTTATATATAATATAATATTTTTAACACCTAATATTATATATGTATATGTATATATACAATTTCCATAAATATAATTTCTGCCTCTGGAATTCAGCCTTCCTGAGTCATTTGGAAGTTCTCTATCTCTTTGTTCTAACACTGCTTTTTACTACTCTTATTATCCTGAAGGTTTGTGCTGCTGCTACTCCCCTAAACCGTTTTGAGTTTTGTTATGATTATCCTTAGAAATCTTGATGATCTGCACTTGAGAAATGGCATAAAAGACACATGCATTAATAATAACTGACATGCAGATAATTATTTATATAAAGTTAGCAAGTAGCAGGAGTCATCATGAACCCAGATCTTGAAGACCCCAAGCTCCCCTGGGCTGTCTCATTATTCAACCATGCTGCCGCGTTGTCAAAAACCAGAAAAGGAGGGGGATTGTTTCCTGTTGCAGGAGTGAAGGATAACAACAGATGGGCAGACGAAGTGCTTCGTAGTACCCATGAAATATTAAGAGAACAAGAGGAAAGTCTCCAGTGCATTATGGGAAGACACATAGGCAAATCACACAAGACAGAGAAGTTTTGATTTGCATTCCGTGAGGGCTTGCTCACACAAATGAGATTGTTGATCCATTGAAACATCACAGAATAATGATGAAAAGCCAGGTTGGTTTTGTGAGGGGACTAGTATGTTCCCAGTGGTTATTGATGGGTGGCCTAGTTTTAGGAAATTTGTTCCCTGCAAATCCAGGTGTGGCAGATTAACATCTGTGGCTTGGGCTTAATTAGGAAATTGCAAAGATAACAGAAGAAAGATAAGGCAGAGGACACAGTAAGGGCCTGCCTCCGCCTGTCTGAGTCTAGGCCTACTCCAAGAATGCCTAACAAAGCCCTGAACATTGAATATCCAAGGGGCCTTAGAAACAAGAGATCAGAAGATTCATTTGCTCCATTCTTATCTGTCAAACTCATCTGGAAGTTGGGCAAACTAATGGAATGCTCAGTGTGACTGCCCTGTCCAATTCCTTTAAACTGACCTGCAGAACTCCTCATCTGGCAGGATTAAAACCTCATCTGGACCAAGCTGGAGTAATAACATTTCCCTTGGGCAGCCGACTTATCTGAGAGCATGTTCAATCTCTCCCGGTCCATCTTCCCTTCCAATCAGGTCTTAGCCTTGTCCAAAATGGTGGTCGTGCAGCACCTTCAGCACTTATAATGATGATAACAGGCCATCGGGGAGGGATACTGTTTGCATTAGACAGCAGAACTGGAGTCCCAAAAGATCTTGCTAGGCTGGAACTCTGGGACAAAGCTAAAAGATTAAACTGAATATTCCGAAATGGGATCACAGGACTAGAGCAGAGAAGAATCCTACATCAGGATAAAGAGCTGGCAGAGGGCTCTGACATTGGCAGCCCTTCATTATACCGATGGGAGAAGTTGGAGGACAAATCAAATAGAGCAAAGGGCCCACAGCAAGGAGGGATGCAATTCACCAACAAGTTCACTTGAAAGAGATTTTAGTGACCTACAGCTTCCATATGCTGCAACAATTTGTCATGGTAAAGTCCACCACACAAGGGACAGGGGGTAGGGGAAATCCTTGTTCAGGTGGGAGTGGGGCTTTCCACTGAGATCTCCCAATTCAGAGCCTATAATTTTGTCTTCTTCCTTAGAATCTCTCCTCAGGGAGATCTAGCCCAATGAAGACCACTCTGTGTGTGTGTGTGTGTGTGTGTGTGTGTGTGTGTGTGTGTGTGTGTGTGTGTGTTCAGTCTCTGAAATTCTCTAATTCTCCCCTCTCTAGTTCATCTTTCACACAATTACCAAGTCAGCAAACATTTAAGTGCCTGTTTTGTTCCAGGAATCATGCTAAGAGTTGGGATACAAAGAAAAACAAAAGCAGTCCTTACCCTCTGGGAGCTCTCAATCTAATGAAGGAGACAAGAAAAAAAAATGTAAAAACAAGATACATCCAGGATAAATGGAAGACAATCACAGGGAAATGCACTAGCAAGACAGAGAAAGGCTTCCTGCTGAAAATGGGATTTTCATTGAGATTTGAAGGAAGCCAAGAAATCCACAGATGAAACTGAAGAAGGAAAAAATTCATAGCTACCATAGTCAAATCCCCTATTCCTCCTGAAATTTCCTTCTATTACCTACAACCAAAAATAGACAAACCCCAAACTCTAAGATTTGGGCTAACTTTCTATGAAAATTCTTGGATATGAATTGTGAATCCTCTCTCTCTCTGTCTCTCTCTCTCTGTCTCTCTCTGTCTCTCTCTCTGTCTCTCTGTCTCTCTCTTTCTCTGTCTCTCTCTTTCTCTGTCTCTCCCTCTCTCTGTCTGTCTCTCTCTCTCTGTCTGTCTCTCTCTGTCTCTCTCTTTCTCTGTCTCTCTCTTTCTTCTCTCTCTCTCTGTCTCTCGCTGTCTGTCTCTCTCTGTCTCTGTCTCTCTCTGTCTCTCTGTCTCTGTCTCTCTCCTCTCTCTCTCTCTCCTCTCTCTCTCTCTCTCTCTCTCTCTCTCTCTCTCTCTCTCTCTCTCTCTCTCTCTCTCTCTCTCTCTCTCTCTCTCTCTCTCACTCTTTTCGCCCTTTCTCACAAAAGTCGTGTTCTGACTCTCCATCTTGTCCTGTCAGTGACCGACCTCGACATTTTGGAAGTGCTGACAGTCTGGTGGCAGACTGTTGAAGACCATTCCAGCCAAGTACAGGAGGGCTCCTCACCAGACGACTGGCCACTAAGTAGTGCACTTCTTGGTCATAAAAACCCATGTGAACCAGGTGCAAATACCTGTCCCTGGACAGTCATCAAGAGCAAACATCACCTTTCACATCTGTGGTGATGATGGAGCATCAGGAAGAAGGGCCCAAAGATCCCACATCTTGCAGACAGTCTACAAACACTGACAACTCTTAGTGCTTGCCATGTCGATCCTTGTTCAGGGACTTAATTAATGTGTTTCTGGTGAAGTGGAAGATTGTCTCATGGTAAATGATGGGAAAACACAAAGGCATTGTAACTTAGGGGGCGAAGACGCTGGAGCGATCGGCGCCTTCCTCTGCCCAAATGTGAAAAGGCACGACTTTATGGCATGTCCTGTTGTCTGACTTGCAGTCGTCACAACGAGGATAAGCGGACGGCCACGCTGGTGATGGTGACGCAGCTTCTGGTCAGAGACCAAAGCATTGGGGGAGTCTTGTGGCGGCCTCAGTGAATTCAATGCAAAGTTGGCTACGCAAATGGACAGATCATAGGGTCTTTGGCTTAGGCTGAAGGGACTCGCCCCCTTTTTCATAGATGAGGGAACTGAGGCCCATGAAGGTGAAATGCCTGAAGACCCCACAGGCAGAGTGCATTAGAAGTGGATGTGAATCTTTGTCTTCAGAGCCGCAGCTCCGCCACTTTGGCTTCAGGAAATGGAAGGGGCCGAGGCTGCTGGGCTATTCAGAAGCTGCAGGACATGTAGGAGCTGAGTTTGGTGAGCACCAGCCCTCCCGAAGCACCCCAGAAAATGCCCAGAGTGTGAGGTGGAGGGTCCTGTTTGGGTGATGGCCAGGAGGTCAGGGTCATTGGATTGAAGAATAGGAGCCAGAGAGTAAGGCATAAGAAGACTGGAAAGGGAGGAGGGGGCCAGCTACATCCAAGCTCTTCTTTCCCTCAATCTCTCCTCCAGGTCTTGGGCTTTAGGAGAGTGCCACGAATTTCTACTCTGCTAATTAGTCAGAAAGAAATCTTGCCAAGTCCAGTTACAGAGGCAGGAGGTTCAGGGTCTGAGGCTGCTAACCTGATTCCCGCAGATATGTGAATGGGGGAGTTGGGTCAAAAGTCCCGTGAGTCTTTGTGCTTTACCTGGGATTTTGCCTTGCTTCTGAAAGTTCCCAGGACACCCTTCCCCATCATTCTCCATCAGCCTGAGAAACCTAGGCAGAGCCATCAGTGCTCAGTATTGGAGAATCCCGGATATGGCTAACTGGGTAGCCATGGCAATGAGACAGCCCCATGGAAGTATGTTTGCGCAAACCCCGGCCAATCCCGAGACCCAGTTGGATCAGGGTTTGGGCTTAGCCTGGCGGCAGAAGGGCAGGGCAGCTAATAAAATGCCAATGTTTGGAAGGCAGAAGACTTAGAGGTGGGGGCAGGGAGGGGCAGAAGGGAGAAAGAAGGCAAAGGGGTGGCTAACAGAATAGTCTTCTGGCTGCCTCTGCTGACTAGATGCAGCCTAGTGCAGGAGGTAATGAAAACAGAAAAATGGGCCTTCACTTTCTGGCTCAATCACTTCCTAGCTGTTTCCTGAGTCTGTTTCCTCATTTATTAAGTTGGCATAATAATGCCAATCTTACGGGAAGGGCTGTTGAAATGCTTTGTAAACCAGAAATATTTCAAAATGAGAATTCTTCTTATTAGGGGTGACCCACAAAAAACATGCCATGTGCTCACCAGGTGACTTTTAACTATTTCCAAAAATCAAATCCACTCTTCAAGGATGAAGATTTGTTCCCAGTGTTGCAATTCCCTAAACTTGTCCTTCAAAGCTCTCCATATTCTGGATCTTGCTGACTTTTCCAGGCTTATTTCAGTGCTCCCTTTCCAGAACATCATGAACTAATGAAATAGGATCATTATTTGTTCCTCAATCTTGTTTTATAATCTCTGGCTTCTGTCCATTCACAAAGATCGTTCCCCTATCTGGTCTCCACTTCTATTTCATCTCTACCTGTGGAAATCTCCTTTCTCCTTTAGGATTCTGCTCAGATGTCTCCACAAAGGCTTTCCTGACCTTCCAAACTTCTTCAGATTTACTGGGATACTTTGTCTGGATCTCTTCTTTGCCCTGATCCATTCTATCTTCGTGTTACTTAATCTCTGCATGTGCCCTATTAAACTGTGATCTCCATCTTTGGATTTTTTTTCCATCTTTGTAGCTCTCCCAGCCATTGAGCACATGTAAAATAAATGTTCCTGGGGTTTAATAACTGGAATCGGAGAGAATGAAATATCTGAAGATAGTTTCCAAAGCAAAATTCTCTCAAGGTCTCAGCAGTTGTTCATTTGGAGGGGACATAATCATTGGAATTAAAAAAAAACTCTGAACTGCTTACCTTCCCCCTCCGCTGTCTTTTGCTTTAAAGCCACTCCCAAGATGTAGGCCCTGTTTATTCCTCACTGTGGGAATGGGAAGGGAAGGAACTGGAATTTCCCCACTGATAGCTAACAAAGATTGTTTTGAAAAGGGCTATTAACTATCTATATAGAGAAGAAAACTATTCTTCTGCCACTATTACTGACCTGCCTGAAATAATATCAATATTGGACATTGTGTAATAATAACGATATGTGGGCTTAATATTTGGGCCTCCCTTTGGGCTTGGGACCGCTAGAATTATTAGGCTCCTTTTGCAGGTGAAGTTAAAGCTCACAAGAGCCTCTGGAGCTAATGGGTGTCCAGGGCTGGGTTTCGCACTCCAATTGATTCCAGGCCCCGACTCTTTTGTCTCTGTGATGATGGTCGGGGAGAAGAAATCTTCAGGGTCTGGGCTCTGCTTTTAAAATATTGTGAGTTCTAGAGTGTAGCAGAGCGCTATGCTGCCTCAGTCAGGAACAGACATTATCCTTGGTCCACGCTGCCGTTCTAGAGCAGCTTCAGTCATCAATATGACTTTGTTAGGGGCTTAGTACATACCAGGATCTGTGAGTGACAAACAAGAGAAAGTGGGCTCCGTGACGGACAGTCTCATTCAATAGGAAAAACTCTATTTGGAGATAAATGTGAAAAAATGGAAGGACTTAATGAAAGTTATGTTCATTTGGGAAAAGTTAACGTTAAATTTAACCGTTTAGTCGCCTTTGGATAAGTGAGTATCCACTTGTCCTTTGATGTGTCCGATGGGCCGTAGAATACAGAGTCCTTGAGCATGACGGTTGTTGTTTCAGCTCTGTAGCTCCAGCGCTGGGCGTAATCAGCACAGACACAACAGGATCACAGCCCCAGCCACATCGGGCTGTTCCCTTCTATCCATGCTTGTGTGTGTTTTAATAATACTGGGCTAAAAGAAGCCTCAGCGGGGCAATCTTGAATTTGTCCTGAATGGCTCAGAAATGGTCCAGAGGCTGCAGTGCGGAGAGAAAGGCCTTGGGCCAGTTGGGAGGACTCTCTGCGAGGGACTACAGAGACATGGAGTCAGTGGGAGGAGGGTACGGAAACCTTGGCAGGCCGGGCCAGCGTGGAACAGAGCCGAGACCTGGTGCCTGTTAAGGTGCTGAGAAAGGAAAAGAGGAGGAATAAAAGGCAGCGTGCGCTCTGAGGCTCCGGCCTGCGCTTTATTTTAGAGCCTTCCCTCATGTGGGAGGATGAATGGAGAGGCCCTCTGGGGAGAGGAGCTGAGCGGCTTCACACCGGGAGGAACAAACCGGCCCAGAGTGACTGAGGGAAGTCGTGGGCCATTCCAGAACCTCAAGTAATCTTCTTAAGACCGAGTGGAAGCTGCTTTAAGTCGCTTCAGCCGAGTCTGACTCTCCGTGGCCACACTTCTTGGCAAAGATACTGAAGTTTTCAGAGCAGGGGCTGATCTGCAGGAGACTCTCTCCCCAGGAGTTTCCTACACCAGTGAAATTACACACCTTCCCTCCCCAATCCTGCTCCCAAGTGCAGGGTCCTGGAAAAATACTTGGATTTGGAGTCCCGTTCTGGCTGTGTCATTTACTGGCTGTGAGATAACATACCACCCTCCTCTGTCTAGTTCTTGATCCTGTGTTCTCCCTTTGATCTTGAACCCTAAGAACTACCTAGAACCCAAATCATCAGTCCCTTCTTCTCTGTCCTTATTCTGAGTGCTGACCCTCATGGATCTCATCATCCTAAGGGCCTTCTGACGCAACAAAACCCAAAACCAACTCATGTTTAGTGTGTTTGTGCTTTGAAAATTGTTCACCCCCGTATGGTACAGGGGCAACTATTAATAAGAATATTTTGTGGACCAGGATAACACCATTCCCCAAGTGTTCGGGGAAAACAGCTGTTCCATGTGTGAGTATGTGTGTGTGCGTGGGTCTTCATAATTTCATCATCCATCAAAGCTGGAGATATAAAGACACAAATGAAGCGGCTCTCCCTTAAGGAACTTATATTCATTTGGGAGAAAACAACAAAAGAATATAGGTATAGATACAAAATACAGAATGTCCCCAAAGTCTTGGTACAAGGCTTAAGCTTATTAACCCTTAAAACTGCACCAAGACTTTTGGGACAATCTCTATATTCCAAGCATATAGGGTTCAGAGGAATCAGGGATTAGGGAAAGTCACGTGAAGGAGATAGCTTTGAGGGACCGTGGGAATTCTAAGACATAGAGATGAGGAGAAAGTCTTCCAGGCATGGGGAAATTTATGCAATACCCAGAGACAGAATGTTATGTATGAGGGATTGGCCTGGATTGGAGCTTCTGTAAAAGGGAAATAAGTGCACCGGCGGCTAAGAGAAGTGAGCACTGCCTTAGCTGGGGCTCAGAACGCCCTGGAACCAGGGTCAGAAGCTTCTCGAGCAGAGGCGTGCCCTGGTTGACACGTGCTCTGGAACACCATCTCAGCTGCTCTGCGTGGTCCATATTGGAGAGAATTAGGAGGCTATTGTATGATATGAGGTGATGAATCCTGATCTAGAAGGGATGGATGTCAGGAAGAGAGGATTGGTGAAACTTGCCAATCAATTGGATCTGGACTGAGAGCATAAGGGGCTCTCATCACTGGGTGATGAGGATGCAAAGGCACGAAAGGTCCTCGGTGTGCTGATCCGAGGAGGAGGGAAAGATCCTGAAAATGAGGGGGCTCAGGACAAGCGGCCTTTCCCTAAGATGAAAGTGTGTGAGTGAAGCCTTGAAGAAAGCTGGGCAGGGACCGTAGAACATAGACTGTCAAAACAGGGAGGACTCAGAGTCTAAACTGTGAGAATTGCAATCAGCCCTAGAACATGGATAGTTAGAACTTGAAAAATCTTAGAATTTAAAGCACAGTCCGATCGCTCCAAGGAAGCTCAAGACAAAGAATGTCAGAACCGGTGAAGACTTTGGGATGTGGAACGTGGAATGTGAGAGGTGGAAAGAGGCTTTGGAAAGCTCGACCAATCCCCTGGTTTTACAGAATGGGAACCAAGATACACAAAGGAAGGGAATTTCTAGAGGTCATCCAGCTCGGGTCTCTTTTTGGAGCCCGGGTCTCCTGATTTCCCAGTGTTCTCTCCTGTGCACGGCCCCAATTACTCTTTTCCCCTTCAATGGCACCGATCCAACCAGGGGTTGAATCAAGCAATTGGAATTAGTTAAGGAACACTGAATTTCCAACCTTTTCATCGTTCTCGAGAGGGCCAATTAGGCAGAAAACAACACTCCTTGGACATCAAAAACTTTTCCCAAAGAACAGAAAGCTTCCAGGATTAAAGAGCTGTACAGCAAAATTCCCATTTAACAATAAAGCTGGAATGCTCAGGGCAAATCCTCAAATGATATGGGCAAAACAAATCCCCACCAGTCTGGCCCACATGCTTTGTGCTCGGCTTTACTTACCTCGCTAGCTGCTTGTTCTGCGATACTGACTTCATTCTCTAAGAGTTGCTCGGTAGTTTCACGTGTGTCCCCCTCTTGTGACCCCAGTTAGAAAGGCCACACTTAGTAAGTGTCCGAGGCCACATTTGAAGTCGGGACTCTCCGAGTCTAGACCTGACACTAGCCACGCTTTTACATAGCTGCCTTCTCTAGGAGAACCTTGAAAATGAGAGGTATTGATGACTTTTCCTTTGAGATTTGGAAACATCTCTGATTTGAAATCAGAAGACTAGGATTTCCAGTGCTTTAGTGATTCTCCTGAATCCAAGGAGACTTTTACACCTGGAATGACGATTGTCTTCAAATTTCCATCTCATTTATTCTCTGTTTAGTTTTGGGTAAGTCTCATAGTGCTGTAGAAAGAGCACTGGGCTATCCTAAGTTCCTGGGCTCCAGTTCAAAGTGTTCAATGTCATCTATATGAAGATGAGCTTCAGCTTTCTTTGTCTAGCCCTAACCTCTCTCTTGTCCTTTAGTCCTGCAAAAGTAAGTCTGTTGGATAATATCCCATAGTCATTTTGAATTCAACAATTTGAAAAAACTCATTTTCTTTTATCCCTATTCCCAGCTTTACTTTTCCCGGGAAGGGATCACACGCTCTCACAGTCTTGCTGCCTTCCCTCTGAGATCATCACACCTTTCCACTGTCTCTGGCTTCTATGTACATGTACATACTGTCTCTTCCTTTGGAATACGAGCCATAATTGTTCTAACTGCTTCCCGGGGTTACTATGGGTAAGGATCAAATAAGATGATGGATGCAAAAGGGCTTTGTAACCAAAAGTTCTTGTACAGGTGCACACTTGCTTAATGTTATTAGTAGTGAAAATAAGATGTTAGGCAAAACATTATGGGGGTGGGGAAGCCCTTAGATCCTCAGGAATAGCATTATAAACTGGCAGTCAAAATTGAGGCAGTTTAATAACACCCTCTGAGTGCTTAATAATTGTAACTCTATGAAAGATAAGTCAACTATCTCAATTCTTCAGTAAGGACTGTTCTTCCTTCTTCAGTCTCAACTCAGGAGTAAAACAGGAACAGGCACAGGAAGTTGGGAAGAGGAACTAGAAGAAGAGGAGAGAAAGAAGAGAGACAGAAAAAGACAGACAGAGACAGAGAGAGACTCAAAAAGAAAGAAAGAGATAAAGAGACAGACAGACAGACAGAAACAGAGATGGAAAGAGAAAGAAAGAAAAAGAATTAAAGAAAGACAGATGGACGAGACAGAGACTGAAAGAGAGAGACAGAAATAGAGATGGAAAGAAAGAGACAGAGACAGACAGAGACACAGAGATAGGGACAAACAGAGACAGGCAGAAACAGAGATGGAAAGAAAGAAAGAAAGAGATAAAGAAAGACAGAGACAGAGAGAAACTGAAAGAGAGAGAGAGAGAAAGAGAGAGAGAGAGAGAAACAGAGGCAACCGAGGAGAAATGAATTTATGAAATTAGGCCATCACAATTTTGCACTCTGGCAAATATATCCTGTAACTGGTTGTAGGCAAAAGTTTAGAAATGCAATTAGGTTATTGCTGGGATCCCTACTTAGGGCAGCTAGGTGGCCCAGTGGATAGGCCTGAAGTCAGGAAGACCAGCCTCAGACACTGCCTAGCTATGTGCCCTGGGCAAGTCAGTTGCCTCAGTTTCCTCATCTATAAAATAAGCTGGAGAAGGAAATGGCAAAGTGCTCCAGTGTCTCTGCCAAGAAAAGCCCAAATGAAACCATAGAGGGAGGCACATCTGAAAAATGACTGAACAACCACAAAAGAACCGGCTCTCTACCACCCTATGTCTTTTCTAGGTCTAAGTTTTTGGGGTAAGTGCTTCTCAATCCAGCTGTTCTGTGTTCTAAAGGCTCCCTCCCCGCCCTTCATCTTGCTCTAGTCACTTTTCCCTTGTCCCCCTGAAAGTGTTTCTGTCTCTTTTCTCTTTTTCTCTTTTTTCTTTCCATCTCTATTTCTGTCTCTCTCTTTCAGTCTCTGTCTCTGTCCATGTCTTTCTTTATTTCTTTTTCTTTTCTTTCTCTTCCCATCTCTGTTTCTGTCTGTCTGTCTCTATCTCTTTCTTTCTTTTTGAGTCTTTCTCTGTCTCTATCTGTCTTTTTCTGTCTCTCTCTCTCTCTGACCTGGGACCCTGGGCAGTCACTGAACCTCCCTTTTCTTGTTTGTCAGTTGAGGGAGGTTGGACCAGACAGCTACTAACTCTAGGACTGGGATACCATGATCTCACCGGGAACTAGAGGTGATGAAAATCAAGATACAGACAAATCTTGTAAAAGGAACTTAGAAACAAGACTCTCATTATTATTACATAATAATAATGCATGTTTCAATTGTCCTCTTTAACTCCCTTTTAGGTGAGTCAAAGCTGACCATTCCTTTTTGCATACAAGAAACTGTGGCTCACACTGGCCCATCACAACGTAGCTAATAAATGCCTGAGCCCTCCCGTGTGAACTCAGATTTTCCAATTCCATGTCAGATTTTCTTCTCATTACACCAGACCTTTGTTTAGCCTGTGCTCCCTTATAGGCACAGGGCAAGAGAACAGCATTTGGAGCTGGAAGAGAAGAGCAGGAGGGACCATCAAGGCAAAGACCTTCATTTCCTAGAGGAAGGAGTTGAAGTCAGGCAGCAGAGGGATCCCTGCCCATGGGGAGGTGACAGCGGGGTCCCTGCCCATCCAGAGGTGGCAGAGGGATCCCTGCCCGTCAGGAGATGACAGCGGGGTCCCTGCCCATCGGGAAGTGACAGCGGGGTCCCTGCCCGTCCAGAGGTGGCAGAGGGATCTCTGCCTGTCAGGAGGTGGCAGAGGGATCCCTGCCCGTCAGGAGATGACAGCGGGGTCCCTGCCTGTCGGGAGGTGACAGCAGGGTCCCTGCCCATCGGGAAGAGACAGCGGGATTCCTGCCTGTCAGGAGGTGACAGTGGGATCTCTGCCCGTCAGGAGATGACAGCGGGGTCCCTGCCTGTTGGGAGGTGACAGCAGGGTCCCTGCCCGTCCAGAGGTGGCAGAGGGATCCCTGCCCGTCAGGAGATGACAGCGGGGTCCCTGCCCGTTGGGAGGTGATGTCCTTTGGGAGGCAGGAACAAGATGGTTTTGAGGAACCAACAATTTTCACCCCAGCATCAGTGAGAGACATGATTAGAATGGAAAGTCCCATGAAACAGGATTTTTAAAAGTACTTGTCTTTGTATACCAAGTATTCCTCATATCCCATCATGTCTGGCTCATGGTCAATACCTAATAAATGCTGTTTGATTGGTTGATGCTGCTCTCACATCGCTCCAACTACAAGAATAACAGAGGCTCTACCATTTCTTTCTTTGTTTTTCACCAACTGAAATGGAACACATATTTCCCCAGCAATGAAAACCAAACCACCCGATTTCTCATTTCTCCAATTAGAATATGGCAGAAAGCATTCTCCCTCCTCACTTTCTAGCTCTGTTGATACCCAGACCATCCCATCCCTTTATTTCTTCACAGACTGATTCAGGGCCTTTCTTCTTTCATCGACTAAAATGATCATGGACCAGAGATGTCTTTGGGCCTCTCCAGATTTCATACTGACTCATTTTCCCAGGACTTTTTCTCTCAGCCCCAGGCTATAGGAATCTCCTCACCCTGGAAGCTCCCATCGGAAGTACCCCCTGCTCCCGTGAGGCCTTGTGCTCTGATTGGCTGGCTCCTTCCAGATCTTTTGGCTTAAGGAGGAGATCTGGACCACAAATAGCTCTTTTCCTCCTCAGGCTGCATTTCCACATCTGGGCACCTCCTCCTCTTCCTGCCCCAGCCCTTCAGGTCTCTCCCTGCTACTCTTCCCTGATAGAATATAATCTCCTTGAGGGCAGAGACTCTGTGCTTCTATTTGGATTCCCTGGATTTAGTCCAGTGTCTGCTCCCTAGTAAGTGCTTAATAGAAGCTTGTGGACTAACAGACTACTCTTACTTTCTTCACTATTATAATTCAATTGCCTTCAATACCATCCAATTGGAATGCTACCTAGACCACCGGACACCCAAATTTCATATTTCTCCAACTGAAGTTACGTCGCAGCAATTCCTCCTGTTCCCCACTTCTTTGCTCGGAGCTTGAGGGAAGCAAAGTGGCTTCCAAGCCCATTCCTGAGTAACCACGGCTCACCTTTGCATGTTTTCCCATCCGGCTGCAGGGTAAACCCCACTGGGCAGCTGCAGCGCACTCCGGTGGCTGTATCCTTGCAGGTACGGTCACAGCCTCCGTTGTTGACAGCGCAGGTTTCTGTAGAAGCAAAGAAAACATTCAATCTCCTGCTCCAAGCTGGTTGTCTCAGAATCACAGAATCTTAGCCTTAGAAGGGGTCTCCAAGAGTCTCTGGCCCACCCTGGAACCCTCTCTGCTGTATCCCTAACAACCGACTGGTCATCCAAGCGTGGCGTCAGGACCCCCGACTTAAGTCCCAAAGTAGCTGAACTGTTTCCTCAATGAAAGGAAATCCAAGTGACTACACAGATGAGTGTGTTTGCTAGTCTAGTCTAGGGGATATCTGGCCTGCAGGTCCAATTTCCAAAGCCTTTGTTGTTAGAGCATCGATTCAGAGTCAAGATGACCTTCTAAAAGCTCTTAGAGAGTCCAGGAACAGTGTAAAATCACAACTTTGGATTCCTAACAGGGAGAGGTCAGAAGGGAATTGGGGGGCAAAGAAAATACTTGAAGCCGAGAAAGAGTTAATGGGAAATGAACTCCATACATCACTTTGACAAGAGTCTACGGGCCTGATCTTTTCTCCCTGAGCTACAAGCAAAGGCATCTGGGTTTTGTCCACTTCAAGATTTTCTGCAAATTGAAAGGAGATGGAAGTAGGTGGGGGAAGGCGTAATCGAGGTCACTGAACTCCATTCTGGGCTGTGATACTGAAATTTCCCAGGGCTTGCCAAAAGGAGAGTGGCTGAAGTGGGCACCCATTTGACCCCGGTTGCAGGCCCGGGATGGTCTGGCCTCCTGAAGGTGGGGAGAGAGCTCCTAACCCCCCAGAGAAACCTGCATCTCCCTTCCCCACCTCCTCTCTCCCTCCGGATGGTGCTATTATGGCTAATTAGGTGTGTACATTCCCCAGGCGTATCAAAGACAGACTATAACTAAATAGATGGCTTTTCCCCCTTTGATCCTCATAGAGCAGAGTGGTGAGGATGCCAGTGGGATTTATTTTTAGTTTTTTTCCATTTTGTTCTGTTTTGTTGCAGGAAGCTCCAAACATGTTGATGTTAGCAGCTGCCAGTGGCGCAGAAAATCTGCCTCTACCTGGGAGCGGTGATGGTGTCAAGAAGCCCACAGAAAGCTTTGTGGGCCTTAAAATCACTAGCAGCTTGCTCAGATTTCTACACACATCAAAAGGGATGAGGACGGGTTAAAATAGAATGGTAAATTTGGGTGTTTCCCCAAAGGCCTCCACCCTTCCCTCTCCATTTCAGGGGGAGCTCTAGCAAAGAGTCATGGCAAGGACCAAGCATCGGGAGAAGAACTCGGCCCTTAGGAGAAAGGCTTGAGACCAGATTTCTCCATCCAGTGACCCCCCACCTCATCCATCATGCCTCAGAGCAGAAAAGCGGGGTTTAAAGATTGCTTCTGCTGGTGGCTTCCTGGAGCTCTGGGGACTATGGTCCTCCCCCACAAATGGTGGCCATGGTGCTTGCACAGCCGAGGCCCTCAGCTGTGGGGAAGAAGGGCCTACAAAGGCGGGACTCCCCTTTCGGGATCGTGGCCAGCCAACCTCGCTTGGCCCCCACTGAGTCAGCGTGACCAAGTGGCCCTTCCCTCTCAAGCCTTAGTTTCCCCATCTGACTTCAAGCTCAGAATGCTGCGTCTCCCACCTTCTCTCTTCTGCCTTCCCCAGAGAAGACCCTGGTCCTTTACGTTGGGTAGCTCCCTGCCTTCTCTGTGTCTGTCCTCTCTGATCTCTGCTCTCCTGTTCACACTCCTGCCCCATCTTGGGGGCACTTTCCCACTTCCACTGAGCCCATCAAGGCCCCACTCAGATGCTGCCTCCTCCAGGAAGCCTCTCCTAATGATCCTCCCCTCTGTGCTTCCTCCATCTTCTTTCTTGTCTCCTTTTAGGGGAGAATTCCAAGTCTACTTGTCAGTCTGGGCTTAGCTACCGTCAGACCGAGTTCTGCAAGGGCAGCAGCCGGGTCTGGGCCAAATTTCTCCCCTTTGTGCCCGGTGGGAAGAGTGTTGCCTTTGGGCTTCCCGGACCTGGATTCAACACCTTCCTCCCACCCTCCCCGCCACACTTTCTGCTGGGTGATCCTGTCATTCCTGAGGCCCGGGCTCAGGCTCATTCTCTGTGCAGCCAGAGGGTTCCACCTGGTGGCTTTTCAGTCCCTTCCAGCTCTCCCTCCGCTCAGGTGTGATTCCCCTGAACTCTCTGTCCAGTTAAACAAACATTCCGCGTCCATGGGTCCTAGGCTTGCAAACTCTAAATGGTCCCTGCGCTCACGGAGCTTATGTTCTAAGGGGGAAGGGTGCATCTACAGATACATAAAGTAATTCCCAGACTTCCACCGAGTTTAGAAAGGATACCAAAGCAGGGCAGCCCTGTTTGTCACCGGCCTTACTTTCGTGTGATAGAAGGGGGGAGGTTTGGTCTGAAGGAAGGGCCCAAGGGCACAGGACGATGTCCTGTCTGTCACATGCAGAGGAATGAGCCTTGCAGGGAGAGCCGGACCAGGGCGGGGAGATCTCCCTGCGGATCTTCCGGCACCATCTGGGTGACGATAGTGGGAATTCCATTCAGGAACGTGCTGGACAAGACGGCTTCAAAGGGCCTCTCAAGGGCTCATTCTCGTCTCAAACATGGATTTGTGTTGTTGAGTTTCTCTGCCTGCCCATGGCTTCTCTGGAATATTTTGTTCCTTTAGTTCCTCTTCCCTCCCCTTGAAGACCTTCGGGGAGAAGCAGAAGCTGCTCTTTCCTGGAGAGCTTGGCCCAAATTTGCTGCTTTTGAACTTGGGCCCACATTCTTCTGTGCATCCGCCACTGGAACCATCTAATTCCCCTCCCCCGGGGCAGCTCCAGTAATGCTGGGCGCCCGAGGAGCCCACTCTCCTGCGGCTTCAGGGAGTTGGGATTAACCACCCGGTTGGGAGTGCAGTCACACTGGCTCCCAGCTTTCCGGTAGGACGATCCCTCCCACTGAGGGCCCCTGGTCTTCATTTCCATGTATCTGCTTTTGTAGAGTCGTGTGGCAAAGCCCTGGGCTCCTTGTGGCTCCTGGACACGTTCAGGTGAGGAAGCCAGCTGAGTCTGTGTTCCATGCGCAGTGGTCCTAGAAGGGAAAGCTTGGGGAGAGGCAAGCCCTTTCCTGGAGCTTTCCTTGGAGCCCTCTGAGGGCCTTCCACGCCTCTTCCCTTCTTGCCACCCCGGTTTTCTCTCTCCTTTTGTTGGTCTCTGTGCTGTCAGTTACCGTGCACTCAGCTAGGGTGTCTTTACTTCTTCTGTCCTTGCTGGGCCCCCCAAATCTCTCCCTGGCTCTGATAGCTCCTCATTTTATATACATTTCTCAGAGTCTGACCCAATCCCTTATTCAATCGAAACAGACTTCCCGCCGCACCCAATGGAAATATTTCTAATTGATTCAAGGTGGTGTCCAGGCCCCGTTCATCCCTAGATCTGCTTGATGGATTCAATGAAAATATGGTCCTTATCTAACAAAGGTAATTTCTTTGAGGTGGGCTGGGTTACTCAAAGGACCCCACCCTCACACTTAAACAAGCTTTCCAAGAAGAGATGAGTAAGGACCTTCCCGAGAGCCTCAGAGAGCACTTGCTTTGCTCCCCCATCTGTTCACCATGTAATACCATATGTTATAATTAGCGGTGTTTGTGTCTTATCCATTACGAGGCTTTGAATTAACATGTGGACTGAGCCGTGTCTCTGTAACTTTGGGCCTGTAAGGAAATCTCTCTGGGCCATTGTTTCCCATCTAGAAAATGAGCGAGTGGAAGAGGGGATTACTAAGGGGCCTTCCCAGTTTTAAATCTTATGACCTAAACTTTTTATTGAGCACAACGTTGGGCACAGAACAAGTGCTTAATAAACGTTTGATGAACATCGAATGAAGGGCTGAATGGAAGGTCTGCTCCAAATCAAGCTTCCTTAATCCACAGAAATATGCCTGAAAAATCTTGCACATGAACAGACTCCCTTGGGAGCTCTGAAGATCAAAGCAAAGGTTCTCCCCCTCCCCACCTCTTTCCAGGTGTAAGTCATTAAGATTCCAAGCCAGGAAAATGTGTCTCCAGCACACACTTGGCCTGGGCTGGTCCCAGGGCCTTTAATCTGTCACTTGCAGATTGACAACGTTGGACAGAAGGCTGCTTTTGCTCCGTAGCTCGTGCAGAGGAAATGGTGCTGGATCTGGAAGAGGTGTGGAGGTCAGACTCTGCTTTGGCTCTCGGCTGTGTGTGCAAACTCGGGGGGATCCAGGCCCCGCTGGGACCGACCTTCTCTTTAGAATGAAGGCTTTGCCTTAGATTCGCCAAGGTCCTTATCTACTCTTAGTGAGGATTAAGTGAGATAACACATGTAAAGCTCTTTGCAAACCTTAAAATGATATTGAAATGTCATCATTATTATAGTTATTGTTGTTAATCTTCCCTATCAGCTCCATTTGTGAGCTTTGCTTGGCCAAAATCCAGTCACCAGAACAGATAAACTTACTTCTCTCCAGGCTCTTGTAAAGTCCCTTCCCCGGGGATCTCAGTTTCCTCACCTTACTAAGGAAGGGGGTTCGAGTCAAACCCCCGAACCTTCCCATCATCCAACCAGAAACGACCCATCAACATAGATTTAATATGCACCATGTGCCCGACATTATCCAGAAATGGCAAGGCCCCTGTTCTTGGGGAGTTTACATTCTATCCTGGAAGACAACATGCGCCCGAAGAAGTATGCTTAAAATCAGGGCCAGGTGATTGGGCAGAAGCACTGTGCCCCAAAGGCTGGGTCAATCTCCTCTTTATAGGCTGCTAGGGGCTGCATAGAACACTGGGCTTAGAACCAGGAAGACCTTTGCTTAAATCTAGCCATAGATACCTCCTGCCTGTATCACCTTGTGCAAGTCACTTCACCCTGCTTGCCTTAGTTTCCTCATCTGTCAAAATGGGAATCATATAGCACTTGCCTCCCAAAGTTGTTGTAAGGGGTAGCATTTGTAAAGTGCTTAGCCCAGGACTTGGCACAGAGCAGGTGCTTAATAAAGCTTATTCCCTTTTATGGCACAAGATTTCGGGACCTCTGAAAAGCTCCCTGCCCATCTGCAATGAATAAAGCCTGAAATTCTGATCAATCATCCCATCATTAAATATTTATTACATGCCTGCAATGTGCCCTGCCTTCCCTGGAGTACTGCTCTCCAGGATCCCAGAATACAGAGTCTGGGGCTTGGGAGTTTCTGTTTTTAATGTCCCCCTACCATACAAAGCTGAAAATCTGTGCTTGGTGCTGAGGATCGAAGAACCAGTTCTACCATTAAGCCATGAGTCTTTTGGAGAGGGGTTGGGGGTTCCAGTAGGAACCCCCCCCTAGGGAAGGCTGTGTGCTGTTAGCAGCCACAGGCACTTCAGTGTGTGGATGACTTGAGAGCAGAGTAGAAAAGGTAGGGGAGCAAAGGGGCAAGCTGGAGGAGCGGGCCAGCTGAAGAGGAGGAAGTCTCTGAAAACTTGGGCAGTGGGCTCCTTCAGGGTCCCTAGCCGCTTTGCAGATCGTTTTTCCCAGCCTTCCCTACTCTTGGTGCCTGAAATCACTCACTGCCCATTGATCCTGTCTAGATCAGATTTGTACTTGGCTGTTTCTGTCTTCTCTTTTAGTCTGCAAACTCCTTGAGGCAGATGTATCCCCAGTGCTTAGCCCAGTGCTCAGTACACAGTAGGTGCTTGATAAATGCTATTTAAGTACTGTTTATCCTTCATCCTCAAAGAGGACCAGGACATCAGGGAGGTGATGCCATGGCATGCAAGTGAGGGTCCAATAGCCAGAGAGATCTGGACGGCTGGAGCTGGCTCTGGATGCAAGACATTGGTCTTTTTAAGCTAAGGTCTTCAACAGTCTCAGTTTGACTGAGACTGCACCCATTCAACGATTAAATAGCAGTTGAGGCAAAGAATCTCACCTAGTCAAAAAAAATCTAAATAAATATATCTATATCTTATCTCTCCATCTATATCTATTTATTTATCAAGAGAGAGAGAGAACAGGCTTTTATAGAAATGAGCCTGCTGTTTAATGACGGACTGAGGGACTGTCACAGCCTTAGCTGAGTGGGAAGCAGCAGGACCAGTGAGAAGGAAGTCATAGGGGAGCAGCTTTCAGCCCGGTGTGTGGGGACCCGTAGAGCCACAGAACAATGGCATGGGCTGCTTCTGGAGAACCATGGGCTCCCCCATCCACAGAGGCCTCTAACGGTGTGCTGGCTGCCCATTTAGGAGGAAGATGACATTCCGGCTTGTCCTTGGTAGCTCTGAGGTCCTCCTCCCAGGAGCCCCCAGAGGCCTCTGTGATTACAGGGTGGGAGGGGTGTGCTTGAGAGGGCCCACGGGAAGGAGAAGGTGGGGATTTGTCTCCACAATCTCCTCGCTGCCCCCATGGAAAAGGCCCTGGGAAGGAAGACGTGGCCTAACGAATTACATTGCCATGTTCTGCAGAGAGGTAAGGCTGAATGATAAGACTGAGAAAAGGGAGCGGGCTAGAGAAACAAGTCACATTCCTAACGTCTTGGGCCGGGGTTCAAATTTGCCTCCTGCTGCCCAACCCTGGGCAGGCCACATGAGGCTTTGGGTCCCAGCTACATCACTGATGACATAGTACTGTCTAGCACTTAGCTCACAGGGTTATTGTGAGGCTCCAGAGCAAGGCTGACATAGAGCACTTGGTCAAAGCCCTTCTGGGAGGTAGCACAGGACAAGGGGAGCAGCCCTGGTTCTGGGGGCTGAAAACCCAGATTCAAATGCAGCCTCTTACTGCCTATGTAAGGCCCTTCACTTCATTGGGACTCAGTTTCCTTATCTGTAAAACAAGGGGGTTGGATTTGTTGACTCTAAAATCCCTTCTGGTTTGAGATCTAGGATCCTGTGGGTATCAGTCATTATTACCATTCTTCTATCTTTTTCGATGGGTTCAAATGGAAATGATCTTGAGGCCAATTGCTGCCTGCTTCTGTCATATTGATGTTATATGGCTGCATAAACCCTACAGGGTGGGTGAAATAAGTGGGGTTTGTAGTTGACTATCAGTACCAGGAGGTGAGCTCGGAGCCGGCCCACCCGGTTTAACTCTGGAGAGAGCTGAAGGATCAGGGGAAGCTATACACTCTCCGGCGTAGCCAGATCATGCAGCCACATGATCTTTTGTTCCCCAGTTCCCTGTTGGGAAAGATTTCGTGCCAAGTAGCTTGGAGAATATAAATATTTGCTAGAATGGCATGCATTCAAAGCATTGTTCTTCAGTTTTTCTGGATCACTGTTCTGTCCTGGTGGTTATAGACAACAGGTGGGTTTGTCGTGATGGCCGGGTCCTAGTACAGTTCATTTATTGAGTTGTCTGGGATATTTGGAGCCACTATTACTGTTATTATTAATTTGATTAGCAGCGATGACATACTGTTCCAATATGTATATTGCTCTTACTACTAAAAGGAATGAAGGTCATCCATTTTTCAGAGGAAAGGGAGCCAAAGGCAACAATCAGATAATGGTGACAACCCTATTTTTCATCCCAAGTCCTTGGAACATTCTCCTCCCCATTTTTTGGGAGTTTCTGAAAGGAGTAATGAAGGAAGCCTTTGTACTGTCAGAACACTGGATTGGGAATCAGAGATGTTATTCATTTTCCAGCTCTGTCACTTAGGAGATGTGTGTTCTTCATCAAATCCTTTCATTTCCTTGGGCCCCAGTCTCCTCATCTGTAAAATGGTGACAACGAAATTTATACCATCCAACTGGTATAATCATTACTATGGTGTTCACAAAAAGCTTTGTAAATGAAGTGTTTATAAATGTAAACTATTGTTACGGTTGCTAACATAGTTACTGAAGAAATCATGGAATTGTCAAATTAAAAGGCATTTCCAAAGTTATCTGGTTGATAGTTAAACCAAAGAAGAATTTATCTTTCCAGTAACTATGACGAATGGTCATCTTGCTCCCTCCAGTGAGGGGGAATCTCCGGCGGTTCCTCTTTGGAATAGCTTTCATTATTCAGGATTTTTCCTTTTTTGTTGTTCAGTTGTTTCCAACTCTTCATGACCTCATTGGAGATTGGCCATTTCCTTCTCTGGCTCATTTTACAGATGGAGAAACTGAGGCAAACAGGATGAAGTGACTTGACCAAAGTCACACATCTAGTAAATAACTGAGGCTGTATTTGAACTAAGATGCAGTGTTCTATCTACTGTGGTACCCAGCTCCCCTAGTAGTATACATACATACGTGTATACAAACAAACATAGCTAATACTTTATATATTTGAAAGTACTATATATATTCTCCCCTTTGTTTTTGTTTTATGGGGAGGCAGTTGGGGTTAAGTGACTTGGACAGGGTCACACAGTAAGTGTCCGAGGCTGAATTTGAATTCAGGCCCTCCTGGCTCCAGGACCACTTCTTTATTCATTGCACTGTCTAGTTTCCCTGAAGTTCTCAAATGTGATGAAGTAACCTCTTTCTTCTATTCGTGTCTGGACCCAAGACTATTTTTCATCAATACCAGCTGTCCCAAATGTGTCCGTTGATGGACCAACAGGCCTACATGTCCTACAATTTGAGTAATGAGTGCTTTTGCCCATTTTGTTTCTATAGTATGGACAGTGAGAGCGATTTCTTTTGTATTCCTGTGGATTTCACCAAGAAGCCCTTGCAACATTTCTGGGCTTGATACAATGAGTAATGTGTCCTGTGAGAATAGAAACATCTGAGGAAACTCCCTTGGATAGAGAAACCTGCTTGGATTAGACACAGAACATCTTCTGGGATGTCAAATAGGACAGATATAGCTCATCCACCTCTCTTGAAGGGAATGAAGAATCTTGTTCTCTCTTTTTATTGTTCTCAATCTTATTTTCCAATACGATTTTCATCATCTTCTGCACTTGTCTTTGTCTTGATTTTAGGGTCTCTTGTCTTAGAGGAGCCAGACAAGCTCGGTGTAGCATTTCTTTAGTTCCTAATCCTCTGCCACAGTGTTTGAACAGAAGCTGTAGCTGTCTTCAAGGAGGCAATTTCCTAAACTCATGAGCTCTGCAAAGTGGACTGACCTTGTGACACATGAGTTACCTTCCTTGTTGCTTTTGGGTGCATGATGAAGCCAGTTCCTTGATTCTGCTCTGAGAAGAGCCAGGGCCTTCCTGCTGCCTCTGATTCACAACTTCTTGATATCTTTGAGGGGCGCGTTTAAGGAGAATAATACTATGGTTGTGACCCTGTTCTAGGTCTGCATCTTCTTGCTTGTACAAAGGACCAAGAATTCAATCCCTGCTTAGAGCTAGCCTGGAACCCATGCAATTTGGAGCCCCCATTTCCTTGTTTTGTGCCTGCCACTATCATTGCAGAAGTGGAAAGGGGATGCCAAAGACTGAGGGCTATGTTATGCTTTAACCTGTTTCATGGGTCGCCGAGATCAAAGAACTCACCATCTTCTGGCCAGGTGACTGAGGGTGAGCTTTGCTGTGACACGGAAGTTGGTCCCAGGGCCTATTCTCTGGCCTGGATGTATCTGGAAGAGGTCTATAGCCTCTTTTCCAACTTGGTTGGTCTTATCAGAGTTTGTTTTGTGCCAGGAGAACCTTCAAGGGTCACCCTGAGCATACATTGGAGGATCCGGATACTTAGAATGTTTTTTTAATGAAATCTGAAAGATACTGTGGCATCCTGGCCTAAGTGCCGGGCTGGGAGTTAGGAAAAACGGGCTTCAAGGCCTTGAAACACATTAGGTGCTAAACAAATGCTTATTGCATTGAATTGGGAATGCTAGGCGGTGAGATTGCAGACACATTCTGATAGGACTTAAATGCTAGATTGAGGATCAGGAATTTTACATTTTGGACAATAGGGAGTCACTGAAGTGATGGGATCTGAGATTTAGAAAAACATCCTACAATGAGGCAAGTATTTAAATAAAACTTAGTTAGTGCCTCTGAGTGTAGGGACACATACACAACCACAGACTTTCTGAGTCAGAAAGATCTTCAATTAATCCAACTCATACCCGAACAAGATCCATAACACACCTGACAGGTGCTTCTTTGGCCACTCTTGGTCGGGCAAGGCTTTCTGGGAGTGGCAAGGAGAGTGACTGTTACAGCCTCTGGGAGTGAACTGCCACTCCAGGTGGCTTCTATTAGCCAACTTTCTTGTTCTTCTTTCAAACAGTCCCACCTCCACCAAAAAATTAGGCTCTCTCCTGGTATGGACCTTAATAAATAGAAAACACTTATCAAGGTGCACAGGTTTTCATGTTAACTTCACTGTCCCGAGACAGTGAATAACTAATAAAGTCTCTGAGAAGCTTCCCTGGTTCTGTTTCTGCCACTTTGAAGTCAAACCAAGAATGAAATTATCCAAATTTCCAAGGGCCATGAATCTGGGGGGCAACTAGTGCCCCTGAAGCACTGAAGAGAACTCGAGGCTCTTGCCAGAAAAGTTGATTTTTCTCTTCCTGGACACTAAAACTTCCATTTGTGGTGGCCGCCAGGGAGTCTTTATAAGAATATATGTTAGAGACCACAGGTTAGGACAGGGTTAGCACTGGAAGGGGTTTTAGGGGTCATCCAGTTCAATCTCTCACTTATAGATGAGAGAACTGAGGCCCACAGAGGCAGGGTGATTTTCCTCAGGTCAGACCAGTATGAACCCTGGTCTGTGAATTTGGTAGACAAGGGCCCTTTTCGGCCTTCCTTGACTACTACCATGATCCCCTGGCAGCACATTTGGAGTGTTTTAGTCAATATTTAGAAGATGGCCTCAAAGGGACGTGTTTTCCTGGTATGAGTCCCACTTCTTCAGGTCTTGAAAGACTACAGTTTTAAGGAATTGTTCCAAGTTCCAAGGCTGGTATGTGTTTGTGGGGTGCAGGTTGTGCTTCAGGCCTACCTCCTCAGGCCATTCCATCTCACAAAACATGCCAAACATTCTGAGGGGTGAAACAAGGGAAGATTTAGCCCTTTCCTGGGGGGGGGACATGTATTTATCTCCCCAGAGTCATGACCATGTGTGATGGCTAACGGTAGACGGGAGGATAATGGGGGAGAGGGAAGGAATGAGGAGTCAGAAAAAGGAAGAGGGATGAAAATTTCCCTTAACATTCAAGGCCCAGTTTATCTCATATAGAAAGGTTTCCCTTACGATTCAGTTTAATAAGCACTTATTAAGTCCCTCCTGGGTGCCTCACACTATTCTAAAATGAAATAGTTCCTGCCCTCAAGGAGTCTGGATGATTTTAGCCCCTTCAGCCCTATAATTCTTATAGCCTGTATCTGATATTCCAGCCTGGGATTAAGACGTCATCTACCACTGTTTGCACTTTTCTTCATATCCACTCTCCCTAAATGGTCAAATCCCCTCTTACCTCTTCCTCCCATATTCAGATCACCTCGAGAGCTCCGAGTTCCCCTTTTCTCTTTATTTATACTCTGGGTGAGTTTATCAACTCTATAAATTCACTCTAACCAGGAAATAGCCAGGTTCTAGATCCTCAAAATCCATCTCCTGTCACTGTTCTGAATTCCTCTTCTACATTAGTGACATCTCTCTTTGTTTTTCCATAGTAGTTCCATCTTAAGAGAACCCGGACTCATCATCTTTCCCCTGACAAATGTCCTCCCCTCTTTCTAACTTATTTTTCCCGTTATTGTGCTAACTTTCTTCTTGGCACCCAGTTTGCCCCTTCCCACTCTTCCTTGACTCCTTCCTTTTGCTCAACCTCCTCAGCTGTCAGATGTGAACCATTTTATCTTCACATCTCTCTTGTGTTAACCATGGCCTCCACCCTCATAGAGTCCCAAATCACTTCTACATTGGACTGTAATATTCTTACATTGTAATAGTGTAATTAGTCTCTCTGACAGGAGTCGCTCCCCTTTCCAATTCACATTCCACAGACTGCCATAGATAAATTTTGCATTGAATTTTCAATATACAAGCTGAGTCCCATCTTCCACCTTGCCTGCCTTGATCTCCAAGAACATGCTCCTTAAGTATATAGATTTTTTTTTGGGGGGGGGAGGGTCTTCATATCCTGGGTCTTTGCAAAGTGCCAGGAGCTAAAGGAAGTCTTGTTCAATTAGGAAAATGATGAGGAGGATATTGTTGATGTCTACAACCTATGACCCCTGCCCTTATCATGAATCATCTTTGTAAGATCTGCCACAGATATCATCTAGTCTCTACCCAGTGTTCTATTAAAGATTTCTGGTTATGGAGAGCTTGGGATTTCTAGAGAAAGAGCTTTCCACTTGGGTATAATTTTCCTCAATAAATAGGCTTTCTTTATATCTAGGTAAAAATCTGCTCCTCTCTGATTTCTCATTATTGCTCTTAGGTCGCCTTTATGGGCCCAAGGAAAACAAAGCCTTCCTCTTTCTCATGATTGTCCTTCAGATACTTGAAGATACTCTTTTTTCCTTGAAGGGTTCCCTTTTCTGAGCTAAGTGTTCTCAGTTTTTTCCACTGATGCTCATCTTTTGTGTGGAGCTTCATCTCTGGCTCATCCTAGTTTATCAATATCTCTTAAAAACTGCAGTATCCAGATGTGACCTAAGCAAGGCAGAAGACAATGGAAATCGTCTGGATGCTTTGCTTTTGTCAACATGACCTAAAACTAGAGGAGTCTTGTTGATGGCTCAAAGCATTTTATCCTGGGCTTGCCCAGGAGCTGGTTCTTAGTCTGTGACGTAAGCCCTGGTTCAGATTGAGCTAACAAGGTGGCGATGAGGATGTGGGGTTGGGTGACATAAGCCCATTAGTTCTCTGGGAACATTTAACAGCACTTGACAATTGGTCTCCACAGAGGTCTTTTTCTCGGCACAGATGGCCTGATAACCAATTTTAATGAGAGAACATCCATCCTGGCAGGCTCACGATTCCATCTCCCCCAGACTGGTGACTCCCAGGACTCTATTAATCAGCTACATCCCAGAGGCTCTTCTGGACTATGTTGGAAGTCCTTTCTGGGATAACCATGCCCATTTCTTCATAGAGCCAGAAGTAGAGTACTTGAGAGCTGAAAGTAGCTGTGTTTTCTCCCTGCCTTCTCTCTGTCTCCCTTCCTTCCCTTGTTACCCTGCCCCAACAGACACCTTCCTCTTACAGTAACCCTGTAATAAGGGCAGAAAGATGGGCTGCCAGAGATTCCTGGATGCCATTTTTTTTAAGTCCAATGTTTCCTTCCAATTTGGGTTGGGCTTGATTATTATTTCATTTTGTATTTCTACCCCCTGGCAGATGAGTCCAAATTTACTTGTGCTAGATGCAACCAATCATTCAAATCTGTCTCCCTGAGTTTGGTCTGGAATTTCATGAATCACGTTACTGATTATAACACCATTTTCTCCCTAGTAAGGACTTTCTTCCTAATAGCCCTAAAAAGGAGGGGGTGTACAAGTTATTTTTCTGTCTCTTACAGAGAAAGAAATGGAGGCTTACCAAAGAGATGTGGCTCCCCACCCCAGGCCACCAGTCTAGGGAGGGTTAGGGCTAGGATCTTAATTCAGGTCAGAGTAAGAGTCCAAATGTCCTGGGAAGGACTGAACCCAACCCCTGGCACTTTGTCAACAAGGAAACTAAAAAACTTTCCAGGGGTTACCCCTCACTCCACCCTTGGCATCCCCTTCTTAAGCATTTCCGAGGTGTTTTGCTGCTCACAAAGCACTTTATAAACAGTATCTCCTTTGATTTCCACACAGCAACACCTTGAGGGGGTGGTACCAGTGTTATGATCATTATTTTACAGTTAAAGGGCCTCAGGGTGCTAGACTTGGAGTTGAGAAGACCTGACTTCAAATACAGCTTCAGACATTTACTAGTTTTGTGACCCTGGTTAAACCTGCCTGCCTCAGTTTCCTCATCTGTAAAATGGGAGAGGAGTCATAGTCGCCTCTGTTCAAAGGGTTGTAGTGAGAATATAATGAGTCTAAAGTGCTTTACAAAGCTTTGGAGCTCTCTCTAAATGTAAGCTGTTATCGTTAGCTATCACAAAGCCCAGAGAAGTTCAGTGGCTTCTTCAAACTCACATAGCTACCAAGACAAAGGTGACTACTGCATGACTGGATGAGACACTGCATCCCTTTGACTTCATTCTCCTCAACTTTAAAATGAAGTCAGCCAGAAATGGCCCGCAAAGTCCCTTCCCAGTTGGAGAGTCATATTCTACATCGATCTACGTCCTCTGACTGCACTCGCTCTCCCTGGAACTTTTGAAACCCAAGCAGCCTTTGCTGGCCATCCTTTCCCCTTGAGAATGTAAGCTCTTTAAGGGTGGGGACTAGGTCTGCTTTCACATCTATCTCCAACACGTGGCACAGTGCTTAATGGATGCCAGGCAAGTCCTTTTTTCCTTCCGGCAGGGCCTCTCCGGACACATGGTTGGAGGGGAGTCTGCTGTCCAAGAACAGCCCAATCTAGCTGGAACACAAACTAGGTGAAGAACAGAGTGAAATCAATTTGGAAACTACTGAAGTTTGTGTCTCATCCTAAAGTAGTGAGGACTCATCAGAGGTTTCTGATGAGAAATATGGCCAGTCTGTAATATGGATCTTCGCAGGGCAATTCTGGCTGCTTGGTGAATGAAGGGTTGGAGGAGAGAGATCGGAGACAGAAAGAGATGTTGGGAACTATTGGAATACTCTGTGCAAGCGGGGAGAGATGCTGAAATGGAGGTGGAACGGATGGAAAGAAGGGGGCAGATTCTAGAGAGAAAACTGAACTTGAAAAGTAGTTGGCTCTGGGGGAGAGGAGGAAGGAGCCCAAAGTGACTCCAAGCTTAGGAGCCAGGGAGGATTAGGGGTCATCAACAGAAACAAGGGATACAGGTTGTTGGAAGAGGATGCTAAGTTTCACTTTGTACATGTTGATTTGGGGATTTGGGCAGGATTTGGAGAGGGGGAGCTACAAATCAGGGAATGGATCAGAGCTGGAGGTGATCTGGGAGTCATGGAGGGATGAGATTCCCAAGGGAGGGAGTATCGAGAGAGGGGAGGGCCCTGGAGGGCACTTACACTTAGGGCCCAGAAAGCAAGACGTAGCAGCCAAGGAGACTGAGGAATGGTCAGAAAGGGGCAGGACCAAGAAGAGTCAGTCTATGCGAGCTGAAAGAGAGAGTGGCAAGAAGCTGGAAGGAAAAGGTCCAGGACGATGAAAAAGTCACTTGTCATTTTGACAGTGAAGTCATCTGGAGGAACACACAGAACAGCTGGCAGG
Source organism: Sminthopsis crassicaudata (assembly GCF_048593235.1). Lineage (NCBI taxonomy): Eukaryota > Metazoa > Chordata > Mammalia > Dasyuromorphia > Dasyuridae > Sminthopsis > Sminthopsis crassicaudata. Next base: position 303,871,802 of record NC_133621.1, on the reverse strand, counting down.
GAACGGGGGAGGAACCTGGCTTGCCCTGGTCAGGGAGGTGAGGAGGCACCTGCTGAAGGTGACAGGTGGCAGTGCCAGGGGGCATCTCTCGTACTTTCCATTCACATGCCCCAGAGGCCTCCAGGGCCTCATCACCCCTGCCCTCCACATGTGCAATCTCCTCCTCATTGGTTTTCCTGTTTTCAGGCTCTCTCCTTTACAATCATGTGCCTCCACGGATCCCAATACAATCTTCCTAGAGCGCAGCTCTGAGCCGATCCCGCCTTTGCTCCAGAATCTTCAGTAGCTCCCTCTTGCCCCTTGGTATTTGCACCCCTTCACAACTTCTCTGTGGTTTATCTTCCCAGAATGCTTTCTTCATTTCCACAGTTTCATCAAGTTACGTTGCAGCCAGACTTGCACTGTTTACTTTCCCTTGAGCATTCCCTGAGCTTCACCACGGGGCCATCTCCCACACTGGGGACGCACTTTCTTCCAGTCCGCCTCATGGACTGCTTTACTTCCTTCGAGGCTCACTGAGCCCCCTGCCACCTCCTGGGAGCCTTTTCTTATTCCTCCACGGGTTTCTGCTTTTACTCTTCTCAGATTATCTTGTGTTCCCCATGGAATATACATTCCTTTGTCATTTGTTACTCTTTGAACCCCAACACCTCAGACAGTGTCTTGTTGATGTGAGTTGAAGAGAAATACACTTCTCTCTTGCTGTGGTTGCCGGATCAAGGGAAAGACCTGACTGAGCAAGTTTTCAGGATGGCAGTGAGAGATGAGAAGGAAGGGAAGTGACTGATGGAGAAGGCCTCAGGTGGGCAGGGAAGGACCTGGACCACGAGTGCTTATTTCACCTGATGCTCCTCCATAGACTCCAGGATTCCGCTCAACTAAACGGCTTCACTTTATACATTTCCTGCCCATTTTTGCCTCTGAGTGCAGAATGTTCTGTGGGTCTGGTGGTCTTCCCTTCTTTCCTCCCACTCTTCATTATTTCTTCCCTCCATTATTTCACTGTCACCTCCTCCATGAAACCTTACCAAATCTTCCTGTCAAGACTAACCTCCGCTCTTACCTTCCAGATATCTCTACTCCCCAAACCTGGGACTTTACTCAGCATCTTGGCCCTCTCCAATATATATATATATATATATATATTGTGTAGTAGCAAGTTTGATAATATCGCCCTTCACCCCGAGATTGTGAACTCTACCAGGGGGAAGACTTCCTTTTTTTTTTTTTTTTCTAACCTGTGTATCTCTCCCAGTATCTCGCTCAGTGGGATGTACTCAGTGGATGCTTATCAATAAATGTCTGTTATATTTTTGACCAGAAGGTTCCAGGGAGCCATTTGGGGCTCATTTCAAGGAAGAACCTCATAAAATCAGAGCTGTTCTGCGGTGGAATGGATTTGCTTTGGCAAACAATGAGTTCTTTGACACTGTACGTATGTGTATGAGCAGAAGCTGGATGGCCAAGAGTTGGGCGTAGTCTAGAAAGGATTCATCCATTTTTGCAAAGGTTTGGACAAGAGCCCTCAAGTACCCTTCGAGGCTTTTTCTGTGACAGGGCTGGGTTAATGTGGGTTTTTTCCTAATTCAAAGAAGATTAGATTAGATAGGTGTCTAATGTCTGTTCTGTTCCTATAGTAGGTATTTAATAAGTATTTGTTGATTGGTTAGTGGCTGTAGCAGTGAGTGTGCTATTCACCCAAAAGGGGAATACTTCTTCACTGGCTTCAGATTTAAGATTTCAAGCCAGTTCTGTCCTGAATGGAAGCCGGCCTCTGTCCCACCAGCCCCCACTGCCCCTAGAAAGTATGAGCACAGCTGCACCTTCTCTCAAGGATATACAGAAAATGAGCTGATCAGATCCCCATGGATAGCCAGAGAGGAGGAATGACAATGTTGTCATTTTATAGACAAGGAGATAGGGATCAACTGGGAGAATCCTGGTAGCTGGGGTTGTTCTACTGCTTGAAGATTGCTGAGGGCTTCTAAACCTTGTCTCATGGGAGCCCCACACCACAAAGGCAGGCAATGTCATCAATGAAATGTTTCCTAGTCACCCAACACTGTGCCAAGTACTGAGGATTCAGAGACAGACAGAGAGCGTACCCTATCCCTGGAAAAAAAGTATCTAGATGGAAGCCATGACCATCATCACCATTAAATAAATCCACTTACCTCTAGGAGAGAACACAAAAGCCTGAACCACACCGCCCCCCCCCCACTCCCTTTGCTTTTACTTCCTTGTGCACATGCATCCTTCTCCCCCACCGCCCACCTCCAGAATATAAGTCCTCGTGGGTAGGACTGCTTGGTAAATGTTGTCTTGGTATTCCCAGCTCCGAGCAATGCCTGCCACACAGGAGATGCTTAATTTATGCCTGTGAATTAAACTGAAGCTCCGCGGTCAGTGTACAAGTCTGGCCTCCAAACCCAGGCTTCCCGGCTACTTTCTAGGACCTGCCTGTCCCCCGGCTCTCTAAGCAAATCTTTGTCAATGCTTCGTGCAGGGCTGTCCCGTGACCACGGCCATAGAGGGATTGCCCAGCTCACCCACTTGCTCTTTGGATGATTAGCCTCCCATAAAGAAGAGATAACTGGGTTCAAGGCAAGTCAGTAAGATATCTATCTATCTATCTATCTATCTATCTATCTATCTATGTATGTATATGCACGTATATATATATGTAAATATGTATGTATATATATGCACGTATATATGTATATGTATGTATATATGTATGTATATGTATGTATATATGCACATATATATGCATATGTATGTATATGTATATATATTATATAGCACTATCTACTATTATATAGCAATATAATATTACATATGTATATATGCACATAGATATAATATCACATAGTACTGGTAAGGTAAAAGTCCTTGTTCTCATCTTGCTCTGATGCTCCTGCCCCTGCCCATCAGATCCCAGAATGCCGGCAAAGTGCTGAGCACCTGCTGGGAATGGACCCGCTGCCCGAGGACCAGCCGGGGCTCGTGACCAGGGAGTGAACCTTTGGCTGCTCTGAGTGTCTATTAAGCAAGAGTCTAAGTCTGTATCCATGGAGGGCTCCTGGATATCCCGAAGGAAGGAGTCTGCGTGTTTCTGTTTGAAGCCATTTTGGAGTTTTGATCATATACTCAGGGAACAATAGCCGGAGAGTCCCACTGGGGATCTACATTGTCCCTATGCTAACGATCTGAGATGGGGGAAGGAGGGAGAGGAACTGAGGAGCTTTAAATGGTTCCAATCCCGGCCTTAACACTTAGAGGGTGGGTGACCCTGGGCAAGGGACTTCCCCTCTGGGTATGTCATCTGTAAAGGGGGGGGGGTGACCCATCTATCTGGCTGAGTTGTGACCAGGATTCAATGAAGTAACGGATGGAGGCTGTTTGATAGGCCCTAAGGATGGCACCCACCATCACCACTGGGCCTCACAAACTGGATCTAGAAGCTGGCCCAAGGCCAAGAAGGGGGATGAAGGTGCCTGGAGCTCTAGCAACCCCAAAATGCGGTAGATTGTGAGCCCCAAGACTGGGCTCTCCTCCTGACTGTCCATGTTCCCCACTTTAATTGAGGGAGGTCACTCGGGTCCTCAGTCTCCACACTGCATTGTGGCCCCACTCCTGGGGCCTTCTCCTCTACAAAGCTTCTTCCTTCCAAACCCACAGCTCCCAGCACAAGGCCTTGGGGACTTCACGCTGCCCACTGCTGAGAGCCTCCACCTCTGCCATCAGCCTCTCCCTCAAGCCTTCTCTCTCACTCCTCGTCATGCAGCCTTCATCTCACTCACTGTTCTCTGGACATATACTCTGCCCAGTCTGCCTTGCTTTGTGCTGCCACCCCTTGTCCCTTTGAGGCTTTTTCCTTTCATCCCCATCAGCTGAGCCCCTTCCCATCCTTCAAAGCCCAGCTCCAGTCGAGGACTGAACAGACTGCTGGAGCAGAAAGCGGCCTTCCGTTCCATCCCCTCCCACCTCATTCTCTTACAGAATGAGCGCCCCCCACCCCAAGCCAACATCTTGTCCAAGGCTGCAGAGGTTAGTAACAGGGGAATCGGGTCTCCTGCTTCCGCACCTCCCCATCACGCTACTCTAAGTTGGGTCTGGTCTTCCACCAAGCCATTCTGCACCTGCTTCCAGAGTCT